>NC_060122.1:180038657-180341688 GCF_021461395.2 Schistocerca americana | reverse complement strand
TTTTATAAAACAGGTATGGCTCTTCATACTTAAAAGCGCACAAATGCATATATTTGTCAGTAGTACTTTTCATTATGGTCTATGTATTGTTTTTAAGCTGTAGACAATCTGCGAGTCTATTTATGTTTTTTGCATTTCTCGCTGCAGATCTGATGATGATCATTATTGACCGAAACCAGTAATCTGATAACAAAAAGCTTGTGACCATAGATATAAATTAAAGGAAACTTAAAATACACATCAGTCGCACCGCTTTATCAATTCTAATGATGTCTTGAACAGCATTTATATACATTCACAACATCTGAAATAAACAAAGAAGAATACTTCGCAGTACTGTAGTTAACTCACACAGATTATACAGTGAAAAAAAAATTAACAAATTTGCTGGAGGCGATTCTCCCGAGATTGGCTAGCGTGATAATCTAGCAATTACGACATACAAACAGGAATAATCTCAACATCAAAGGTACAGTGTGTAGCATAATGTGGAGTCGGTGCTTCCCCGAAGAGTTACATAGAGGTCCACTGCAGTCAAGCAGCTGACCGCGCGATAAACATATTATCAGTAATAAAATGCAAATGAAACTCATCTCAGAAATTCAGTGTGTATCACGCAAAATAAATATAGCTGTTTCTAATATATTGACTGCAAGTTATGTCACTGCCGTAAACACAAATGAATTTTCTTGTTATGTCAGAAATAAGTAGTCCGATCAGAAAACATACTGAAAAATTATTTACAAAGCTGGCGATATGTTTCTTGTAAATCAGTATACCGCCGACCACATAGTATCGGACGCGCATGCGGATCTTTGATTGTCACGTTTGACTAAAATTATCTGATTTAAAAAAACTCTGATAGAGTTCTACTTTTGATTAGATAAAAATGTGATGTATTCTAAAGATTCCATTCGCATAAACTTTACACCTAACCGTAAAAAAAAAAAATCCTCCCACCCATCCAAATTTCTGTAACGGCACCAGGAAATGTATTTTTGTAAACTAACTGTACAACCTCTCAATAATTTGCTACCAAAGATAAAACAAAAACGAAAACAGTGCAAGTCGCCCAGAACACACCGCTGCCGGTTCCTTACTTCCATACTGCATAGCTTGCAAGACTCCGAGACTTGAATGAAATGCACGATTACGCGTATGTTCCGAACGGGAAGTTGGAACTCCGCTGCGCGCCCCCAAAAAAGTGTCAGTCCTCAAGTATTTCAGAAAAACCTGTAACTGTCGCAGCAACTTATCTGTGAGTTTCTGCGACCAGGTACTGGCCCAAACGACTTTCACAGAGGCTGGATGAAGAAAACTTGAAGACATCTGTCACGTTCGTAGACCTAACTGCGCCATATGAAACAGTATAGAGAGAATGGATGGTATACAAATTACTGAAAGCAATCCGATGCCCGAAAACTGTATGTCTCAGCAACATCGTGATAAGGAATAGATATTTCTGTGTTTACTTGGGAGGAAATGTGAAGGAGGAGAGGAAATTAAGTAATGGTACATCACAGGGCTCCGCCTTAGCCTCTCTATTATTCAACCTGTATATCTCCAATCTCCCCAATACCACGTCAACAAAATTGTGCTACGTGGACGATACCGGTCTCAATTGTAGCACCAAGTATCGTGGTCGAACGGAGAAAATTCTCACAGAAGATCTAGCGGTTATGAGCGCCTATTTTAGAAAGTGGCGACTTAAACGCAGTACAAGTAAAACTGAAGTATGTACATACCATCTGACAGGCAAACAAGCTAATGCGGAGCTCAGAGATAAACTTCACGGAAACACTCTTTGCCACCCTAAGTATCTTGGTGTCACCCTTGACCACACACTTTCATATAAAAAACATCTTGAAAATACTCCTGCCAAGATAAAAACTCGTTACAATATTATTCAAAAATTTTGTGGAATGACATTGGGAGCTTCAGTAGGTAGCATGCGCACATCATCCATTGCGCTAGTCTTCTCACCAGCCGAGTATTGCGCCCCTGTGTAGCTAAACAACTGCCACATCAACTTGGTTGACGTCTATGGGGTTAACAACTGGGGCAATCCACTCAACACCAATTTATTGTATTCCTCTGCTGAGTAACATTTATCCACCCGCAATCCGCAGAAGCGTGGCCTTGCTTAAAGGAATAACGCAAGCGACAGGAGAACCTGGAATTACCAATACACGAAGACATATCAGGTTTACGACGAAATAGACTCCGTTCAAGAAACCCAACATTACGACAAGCAGAACATCTAGATCCTAGTAATACCGGGGTGAGAGACCTGCGGGACCAGAGCTGTCAACTTATTCTGAAGAGCGTGAGTGGTTTCGAAAGTGTAATTGAGACACTCCAGACACAGAACTCGACAGGAAACTGCTGGTCAAACTAAACAGAGCTCGCACTGGGCACGGCTGATGCGCATACAAATGGGGTGCTTACAGTCTCCGGTTTGTGTCTGTGTGGCTTCGAACCAGACAATCAAGAACATTAGAGATGAATGCCCCTTGCGTCCCTACCAGGGAAGTTGGAGCAACCTCATGAAAGCTGATGATACGGCTCTTGTATGGATTAGATGCGGACATTTTGTTAGTTTTATACACTACTGGCCATTAAAATCGCTACACCACGAAGATGACGTGCTACAGACGCGAAATTTAACCGACAGGAAGAAGATGCTGTGATATGCAAATGATTAGCTTTTCAGAGCTTTCCCACAAGGTTGGCGCCGGTGGCGACACCTACAACGTGCTGACATGAGGAAAGTTTCCAGCCCATTTCCCATACACAAACAGCAGTTGACCGGCGTTACCTGGTGAAACGTTGTTGTGACGCCTCGTGTAAGGAGGTTGGTTCAAATGGCTCTACGCAATATCGGACTGAACATCTGAGGTCATCAGTCCCCTAGACTTAGAACTACTTAAACCTAGCTAACCTAAAGACATCACACACATCCATGCTCGAGGCAGGATTCGAACCTGCGACCGTAGTAGCAGCGCGGTTCCGGACACTGTAAGGAGGAGAAGTGCGTCCCATCACGTTTCCGACTTTGATAAAGGTCGGATTGTAGCCTATCGCGATTGCTACTCGCGTTGGTCGAGATCCAATGACTGTTAGCAGAATATGGAATCGGTGGGTTCAGGAGGGTAATACGGAACGCCGTGCTGGATCCCAACGGCCTCGTATCACTAGCAGTCGAGATGAGAGGCATCTTATCCGCATGGCTGTAACGGATCGTGCAGCGACGTCTCGATCCCTGAGTCAACGGATGAGGACGTTTGCAAGACAACAACCATCTGCACGAACAGTTCGACGACGTTTGCAGCAGCATGGACTATCGGCTCGGACACCATGGCGGCGTTACCCTTGACGCTGCATCACAGACAGCAGCGCCTGCGATGGTGTACTCAACGACGAACGTGGGTGCATGAATGGCAAAAAGTCATTTTTTCGAATGAATCCAGGTTCTGTTTACAGCATCATGATGGTCGCATCCGTGTCTGGCGACATCGCGGTGAACCCACATTGGAAGCGTGTTTTCGTCATCGCCATACCGGCGTATCACCCGGCGTGATGGTATGGGGTGCCATTGATTACACGTCTCGGTCACCTCTTGTTCGCATTGACGGCACTTTGAACAGTGGACGTTACATTTCAGATGTGTTACGACTCGTGGCTCTATCCTTCATTTGATCCCTGCGGAATCTACATTTTAGTAGGATAATGCACGACCGCATGTTGCAGGTCCTGTACGGGCCTATCGGGATACAGAAAATGTTCGACTGCTGCACTGGCCAGAACATTCTCCATATCTCTCACCAACTGAAGACGTCTGGTCAATGGTGGCCGAGCAACTGGCTCGTCACAATACGCCAGTCACTACTCTTGATGAAATGTGGTATCGTGTTGAAGCTGCATGGGCAGCTGTACCTGTACACAATATCCAAGCTTAGTTTGACTCAATGCCCAGGTGTATCAAGGCTGTTATTACGGGCAGAGGTGGTTGTTCTGGGTACTGATTTCTCAGGATCTATTCACCCAAATTGCGTGAAAATGTAATCACATGTCACTTCTTGTATAATGTATTTGTCCAATGAATACCCGTTTATTATCTGAATTTCTTCTTGGTGTAGCAATTTTAATGGCCAGTAGTGTATGTAGTTTTGTATTTCCTTATCCCTGGTGTATATAGTATTACTAATGTCATATACCTGCAAATTTTAAACTGCATGTGAGTTATATGAACAAATAAATAAAATCTCTAAGTGTAGGCTTAGAGTCCGCAGCTCGTGGTCATGCGGTAGCGTTCTCGCTTCCCGCGCGCGGGTTCCCTGGTTCGATTCCCTCCGGGGTCAGGGATTTTTTTCTGCCTCGTGATGACTGAGTGTTATGTGATGTCCTTAGTTAGTTAGGTTTGAGTAGTTCTAAGTTCTAGGGGACTGATGACTATAGCTGTGAAGTCACATAGTGCTCAGAGCCAATTGAACCATTTTGTAGGCCTGGAGACAGACCGTGCCTCAGGCAGAAGACCGCTACACGGCAGCACACGTGAAGAGAATCGCGTGACGGTCAACTGGTGGGGCAATAAAGGCCGCGCTTGGTGTCCGCCTTTATGACGTCAGGTTTTCATTAGCAAGGACGAATCAAGAAACCAGGTAACGTACATTTGCCCCCCCTTGGAAACTGCAAGAATGACAATTCTGTCTTAACTGCACCATCTCTTGCCATGGACGCGGCTGGCCATATAGCTTCAGCGTCAGCGCCCTTATGACGTGGGTGGGGGGGGGGAGTGACGATGCGTACGCGAAATACTTCAGTCTGCTCTCCTTTTTCTGCCCGCCTCGCTTTCGGCACGGAGTTGCGGAAACCGCCGCTTCACAATTCACTGGATGAGGGGAGCCCCGAGCGGGGCCGTCGGACAGTCATTTATCTAGGTTAATGTCCGCCTGGGAGGCCGGATGATCAATCAATCGGCGGCCGGCGAGCCGCAGACTCCGCCACCGCCGCCGGCGACTGGCGACTGTCGCGATCCCAGGGCCGACTAAGGGCACGATGGCTGCATTGACGAACACCACGAGAGCGCGGGTCCGTGGCGCTGGCGAGGTACACGACACGTGTCCCCGTACCCGCTACCGGGCATTGCTGCTACTCTCCATAAAACGCGCTGTATGTTAACTGTAAATAAACGCCGTGAGACAGTGTTCTCACACGAATGAATTTAAAATTAGTGAAAAACGCTCTAGATCGCAATAGCTATTTTATTTAAAAAGACCTGTTTCGGCCTAGTCTTAGGCCATCTTCGGAATAGCATTGTGAAGAATAGAAATCATGCTAGTTTCATAAAGAAGTCAGAGACTTATAATAAAGTAATGAATACTTGAAACTTCCTGGCGGATTAAAACTGTGTGCCGCACCGAGACTCGAACTCGGGACCTTTGCCTTTCGCGGGGAAGTGCTCTAGCAACTTTATTTAACCACTTTTTTATTTTTATTTTCGTTTTTTTTTAAATAATGGAAAATAAAGTAACCTCTTTTGCATTCTTTTTTGTTTTTTATTTATTTATTTATTTTTTGTAATAATTTTTGTTGTGCCAGTTGAGCGGAGTGAGTTCCACGAAGTTCGTCTTCTCGAAAATTGTATTGAATTTGCCGTGTCTTTACATAACTGTAAGAGTAGGTAGCTTCGCGATGTGTCCTTTATAGTGATTCTGCTCCTAACTTCGGGAACGTCGCTGGCCAATCTCACACGCTGAAAGTGTATTTCGTAAGAATGTATGTAAAGGAAAAGGTCTTCCGTAGACCAGGGAGTCCTTGAACAGCATAGATTCCGCAATCCGCAGAGTCAATTTCTGATGTGACGTCCATGAAAACAATATTACTGTGTATAATGGAAAATAAATGCTCTTGTCAAACACAATGTTACTCCTTCTGTGGTTGTAACTGCTGCGACCGTGCGTTCAAGGGCTTAACATAACAGGAATGTGGAGGAACTCGAAGAATTCTGTAATCCAGTAGATTAATAAACACCCGTACTCCCGGGGTAAAGGTACCTTCTAGGTGCCATCCTTGTGTGCGTTTATATACGACACCGTAACATAAACGTAGGGAGAACATCAGTAGCATGCAAGGTGCTGTGCACGTATATACAAACTGAGCTACCCAAGCATGACTCACGCCCCGTCCCCACAACTTTACTTCTGCCAGTATCTCGTTTCCTACCTTCCAGACTTTACAGAAGCTCTCCTGCGAAATCTGCAGAACTAGCACTCCTGAAAGAAAGGATATTGCGGAGACATGGCGTAGCCACAACCTGGGGGATGTTTCCTGAATGAGATTTTCACTCTGCAGCGGAGTGTGAGCTGAGAGTCGAACTCGGGACCTTTGTCTTTCGCGGACAAGTGTTCTACCACTTATTACAATACTTAATAAAAATGAAGAGTCGCCACCCATCAGCTGAAGTTGACTATGTCCAGAACAGGCGGTAGACTTCAGTCGCTCAAACTGCTGCTGTTGGCTAAGCAGCCCTGCGTTGTACAGATCTGGTGAGGGCGTGTTTGTGCTGCATTCCGTCAACGTCAGCGAATGGGGAACGATGTACATAAATTACGTATCATATGAAGATACAGTTTAGATAAACTTGTATAATTATAAAAAGTAATGTCTATAGACAGACTAGATTGTTAAAAATAGTGAGCAACTGTAATAAGATTGTTTAAAAACTATTTCTCTTATTTCTTACAGTGACATCTGGTGTAAATAGTTCGTTAAACCGGTATAATACACTAAAGTGCCAAAGAAACTGGTATAGGCATACGTATTCAAATACAGATATATGTAAACAGGCAGAATACGACGCTGCGGTCTGCAACTCCTATATAAGACAAATGTCGGGCGCAGTTGCTAGATCGGTTACTGCTGCTACAGTAGCAGGCTATCAAGATTTAAGTGAGTTTGAACGTGGTGTTACAGTGGGCGCACGAGCGATGGGACACATTATCTCCGAGGTAGCGATGAAATGAGGATTTCCCCGTAGACCATTGCCCAAGTGTAAGGTGAATATCAAGAATCTGGTAAAAAATCTCCGACATCGCTGCGATTGTAAAAAGATTCTTAAAAAATGGGACCAATCAAGACTGAAGAGAAACGTTCAACGTGAGAGAAGTCTAACCCTTCCGCAGATTGCTGCGGATTTCAGTGCTGGGCCATCAACAAGTGTCAGGGTGCGAACCATTCGACGGAACATCATCGATATGAGATTTCGGAGCCGAAAAAATACTCATGTAGACTTGATTACTGCATGACATATTGCTTTACGTCTCGCCTGGGCCCGTCAGTTCCGACATTGGATTGTTGATGACTAGAAACATGTTGCCTAGCCGGACGAGTCTCGTTTCAAATTGTATCGAGCGGATTGACATGTACAGGTATGAATCCATGGATCATGCATGTCAACAGGGTACCGGTCAAGCTGGTGGAGGGTCTGTGTAGTTGGAATGATATGGGACCCCTCATGCGTCTAGATGCTACTCTGACACGTAACACTTACGTAAGCATCTTGTCTGATCACTTGCATCCATTCATGTCCATTGTACACTCCGACAGACTTGGGCAATTCCAGCAGGACAAGGCGACACCCCACACGTCCAGAATTGCTACACAGCAGCTCCAGGAACACTCTTCTGAGTTTAAACACTTCCGCTGTTCACCAAACACCCCGGAGATGAACACTGTTGAGAATATCTGGGAGTGCCTTGTAACATGCTGTTTAAAAGAGATCTCCAATCTCTTGTACTCTTACGGATTTATGGACAGCCCTGCAGGATTCATTGTATCAGTGCCGTCCAGCACCACTTCAGACATTAGTCGAGTCTGTTGTGACTTGGCAAGACAACCAAGCCACTCTGAGGAAGCCGAAAGGCACGCGTTTAAGCTCACGCAGGCTGGCGTGAGGTCTGGAACAGTTAAAGGAATAGAGACTAGCAAAAAAGGTACGTAGCTTTTGGAATACTTAACTTTAATCCATAATTGGTGAACATCGGTCTGACGGTACATGCATCACAAGATAAATACCAAATGATAATGGCGCCTTGCTAGGTCATAGCAAATGACGTAGCTGAAGGCTATGCTAACTATCGTCTCGGCAAATGAGAACGTAATTTGTCAGTGAACCATCGCTAACAAAGTCGGCTATACAACTGGGGCGAGTGCTAGGAAGTCTCTCTAGACCTGCCGTGTGGCGGCGCTCGGTCTGCAATCACTGATAGTGGCGACACGCGGGTCCGACGTATACTAACGGACCGCGGCCGATTTAAAGGCTACCACCTGGCAAGTGTGGTGTCTGGCGGTGACACCACAGAGTCCACGCCACGTTGTGTTGCGACAGCCTGCGTCCTGGCGGAGGACCTACATTATATTAGGCAGGTGTATCAGTTTCTTTGGCTCAGCAGTGTATGTCCATAGCAGCGCCTATTTAATCAGTAAAACGTCTGTACGGAATAAACGAATGGAGTTATGAAAAATGGTTAACATCTGTGATAATTATACAGTTATTACACTGTGCTCTGAACAATACGAAATACATTGGCACACTCTTCTGGCCTGAACTTGCTGTCTACGGACGCGGTTGCCATGAAAAAGGCCGCAGTAAGGTGGCTGGCAAATATCAAAGCTGTATAGCATGGACGTCGTGTGTGAGCATAGCGATTGAGGTCGATCGCAGCTGTCAAAGATAACCAGGATGGTGCCAGTACAATTTTTGCTATAAGTTTCCAGCTAAAGCTAGTCTTACTAGTAACACAGCCCTGTTTTACAGAAAAAGAACAATAGTACTTGGAGGCCAGTAAACGGTTATTTGTGGAGTCATTATGTCAGCGTATAAAATCTGATAACAAAATAGCTTCTGGTTGTATAATAAAAGTGGAATAGTGGTCGTATTGCTTAATACAGAACTATTTCTTCACAATAAAATAATGTACTAGGAAGCTCATAAATCGTTAATTGTCGAGAAATTACGTCAGCGTATAAAACTTGGTGATAAAAGAGCGTATGGTTAGTTAATAAAACTGGAAAAGTCCAAGAGTAGTCAGTCACGTCAACATTTTCTTAATAAATCCTCAACAACATAAATTTATATCCATCTCTTACGAGATTTTAGTTTAGAAAATGAAAATAAAACAGGAATTAACCCACAACAACACAAATTTTTATCTCTCTCTTATGATATTTTAGTTACAAAATGAAACTACGACTGGAATCAACGTAAAATGGTAACGAGGTTTAAGCCACGTATTACAGAGGTTGTACACACATGTGCTCATATAGCTTAATGCGCAGTGTGCTAGCTTATGAGACAGGGAGATGAGCCCGGCCGGGTTAGCATCCTCGCATTGGATGAATGACCATCGGTTACTTCCAGAAGCAGTCCACGATATTTCGACTAGCCACCTGCCAGTTATCTTCAATTGCGCAGTCAATGACTGACGACTGCTTCTACATCCACATCTACAGACATACTCCACACGTCACCGGTCCTCACGCGAAATGTTTGTTGGCGACACTAGAATCACTCTGCAGTTAGCTTCAAATGACGGTTCTCCAAAATTTCTCAGTAGTGTTCCTCGAAAAGAACGTCGTCTTTCCTTCAGGCATTCCCATTTGAATTTCCGAAGCATCTCTGTAATACTTGCGTGTTGTTGGAACCTGCCGGTAACAAATCTAGCAGCCTGCCTCTGAATTACGCCGTTTCATATCACTGTGCAACGCTATGCCTAGATATTTGCCTAGGTATTTGTGTCAAGCAGCATACTACTAATGCAGTATTCGAACGATACTCGATTTATTTCTTACGCATCTGCATTAACTTACAGTTTTCTACATTTAGAGCTAGCTGTCATTCATCACACAAAACATAAAATTTTGTCTAACAAGGGCAGGCCGCCAATTGTGAAATTCAGATTCGATTCATACTGCGCATAATAAAAGCTCATGGCCAGAGGTGTAATGTGGCAAAGCACCAAGATGCACTCCTCAGCCGTTGTCGAGAAAATCTACAGTTAAAAGAAACCGTTGCGGTGAAATACTCTCTACGATTAATTGTTTTCAACAGCGTCGTGGCGCAGCGGTAAGCGCTCTGGTTTGTAATCCGAAGGTCGCCGGGTCGAATCTCGCACCATGCAACTTTTTTTTTTAGTATTTGTTTTTTGTAATTCAAATGTGTATATACACACACACACACACACACACACACATATATATATATATATATATATATATATATATATATATATATATATAATTCCCGGCAATCAGTTGCAACAATTATGCATATAATAAGTTGTTGAATGTCGTTTGTCGTGGAAAAACTGGCGACTTCGAACATCATTATGTTTTCCGCAAACAAAGTTGTATTTCACAAATGTTATTAATTGTCTTCATAGTGTTAACCACGTATAGTTAACGGAAGACGTAGAAACGATATTCCGAAACGAATACGTATAGCGTAAGTCAAATGTTCGAATTAGAATAGAGACCCCACGAACACAAACCTGCTGTGGCAGGTATGAAATATAAACTCCGTTACTCGCTCGTTACACTTGAAGGACAAATGTTGAATGGGCCGAAACGAGCCGCCGCATAACAGCGTAGTTGCCTGCTAACTTCGAAAGAAGGTAGATGCGGTCCTTAGCGCAACTTATAACATCGTCGAAAATCAGTGCGGACTGGAGAGCTTTGGTACACCCTGTTAAAAAAACGGAAAAATGGAGGCGGTACAATTGGAGAGCGATCCGCCTTCACCAACATGCATAAGCAATTCATTAATATATATATATATATATATATATATATATATATATATATATATATTTGAATGACAAAAAACTAATAATAAAAAAAAATTGCATGGCCCGAGATTCGATCCGGCTACTTTCGGATTACGAACCCAAGCGCTTACCGTTGCGCCACGACGCGGTGAAAAGTTGTTAATCGTAGAGAGTATTTCACGGCAACGGTTTCTTGTAACTGTCGATTTTCTCGACAACGGCTGAGAAGTGCATCTTGGTGCTTTGCCACATTACACCTTTGGCCATGAGCGTTTATTATGAGCAGTATGAATCGAATCTGAATTTCACAATTGGCGGCCTCCCCTTGTAAGTCATCTTGTACCCTCCTACAGTCATTTAACGACTACAACTTTCCGTACAACAGAAGATCATAATCAAACAGCCGCAACTTACTGCCGTCTCTCCGTCAGATAACTGTTGTGAATAGAGAATATGAGCGGTGCTATCACACTTCCCTGGGGCACTCCCAACTATACCCTAGTATCTGATGAACACTCGCCTTCGAGGACAACGTATTGGGTTCTACTGCTAAGTATTCGTGCTATTCACATATCTGGGGACCCATTCCACATCTTCGTTAACAGTCTGCAGTGCGGCATCGTGCCAACAGCTTTACGGAAATCCGGGAACATGGTATATGCCTACAGACGTACATATATAGTTCGCAGAATATTGTGTGAGAAAAGATCAAGCTGAATTTCACACGAGCGATGTTTTATGAAACCGTGCTGATTTGTGGGCAGAATCTTTTGCGTTTCAGGGAAATGTATTATATTCGAAATGAGAATATGATCAAGGATTACGCAGCAGACCGATGTTAAGAATATTGGTGTGTAATTTCATGGGTCCGTTCTTTTAGGTTTCTTTTACATAGGAATCACCAGAAAATTTTTCCATTTGCGCGGATCTTCGCACTGGGTGAGAGCATTCTTGTCTGCGTGTTTCAATACATGCAACTTGTCGATAACACATGATAAAATTAAGACCTTTTCCATGAAACACTGATTTGCTGTGGGCTCTGTAGGGAACTGAACGTTCGCGGCCGGCAGCTAATTTACATTAGGGGCGCATCAGCACCCCACTGACAGTCATACCATTTGATAATGGCCAAGTAGTGCTCATCCGAAATCGCGAGTAATTTTAATCACTTGTCGGCGCTGGAAACCCGAGAAATTTATTCAGGTTTTCCTTATGATTGTACAGCAAAGAGCTGGCACTTTTGGCAGACTCCATAATACACTTACGGATTGTTCCAAACCATCCACACTACACAAACTCAGACAATCCTAAACAGAGTATCATGAGATCAAGAACCAAAAATTGAAGTATTATTTTAATACTAAAAAAGTGTAATTAATCACGAGCTTTTTATGATTGAGATGTCCTTTTATTATGATTCTTTCATATTTCACTCAAATTACAGAACCAGTTGTGACGTGGAGGGCTTGGGACGAATTAGACAACACGTGGATCAAAAAAGTATGGGTCATAATATACTTACAAATTGTTCCAAACCATCCACACTACACAAACTCAGACAATCCTAAACGGAGTATTATGAGATCCAGAACCAAAAATTGTGCTATTACTTTAATATTACAAAAGTGTTATTCATCACGAATATTTTATGATTGAGATGTCCTTTTATTATCATTCTTTCATATTTCAGTCAAATTACAGAACCAGTTGTCACGTGGAGGGCTTAGGACGAATCAGACAACACGTGGATTAAAAAAGCACGATCCCACGTAAATAAAGAAGAAAAAATTGACGTCTGTTGCCTTCGTCAGAAACAGATAATTGTCATCATGCTGGTGTCTGTTCTGTTAGGACCGCCTGTTGGAATGAACCCTCGCAATACCAAGGGAGGGTACTTTATGCCCACCTTCTATAAATCTCATAATTTTATCAGCTATGAATATTTTAAAATTTTGAGGAAATGTTCATTATTTTTAATGAATCTTTCTACCGAATTCCATATGTTTTTTTAAATTATTTACTTAAATGTATCCAAAAAATTTAAGTCTTGAATAGATGTGACATTCATGACGAATGTCATATTCAATATTTTCAGGTTCAGGACCTCACTTACACATCGGTACCTCTTCAAATATCATGTTGTTCGTAAAAGTCAACGACACCCAATGAAATTAGCATTTTTAAATTATTTTCCGGTGGGCGTAAAGTACAGCTCCCCCCACCCGCACCCCCAGCTCCTGGTGGCAGTGCAGAATGTGTGTTGATACCCTTAAGAGTGTGCTAAAATAAATTTTCAGATTCTGGACCCTACTTACACATCAGTATGTCGTTAAAAAGTATTTTGTTGATATAAGTCAACATCAAATAGAGAATTTTTTTTTCGATCTTTACAAGGTGGGCATGAAGCCCCACCTCTTGGTAATGCATGTTATCGGAAATTCCTTGGTATTACTTGGGTTAAGTTGTTGGGTGAATTTTCCTGTAGCCTACCAACATCGATAGAACACTTCAGTGCTCTCAAAGGGTTTATGAAGCAGGAGCTGGGGCTCCGTTGCAAAAATCAGGACTCGCCCAGGAATGCAGCCATCACTATCATCTTCAAATAATGCTCACAAATGAATTGATTTTTTTGTTAAGCTTTAACACAAGAGCAAACAATGTTCATCACCACTTTCGTGCTTGTTTGAAGGCCAAGAAAGTGGAGGAATTGTGGCTCCCAGCGCGCTGCTATTGAGATAGTACTCACGCCCACTAGTAATTCCAAGAGCGAGATGAGGTTCAGTACAACAGAGTTCGAGTGTTCTTCAAGCACGTTGATCGATGCCTGAAGCCTTAGCTTCAGTTATTGTCCGCCGAAGTGTTGGACTGAAGCCTCCGTTCTGGGCATCAGGTCTGGCGCCCGCGGCAGTGGCGGTGCTGTGACGTCATCAGCAGACGGGCTGGCAGCGCGCGGCGGCGGTACCCCTCAGGGGTGGCCGATGAGAGCCCCTCGTCGTTTATAATGCAGGATTAGCCGCGCAGCCCAACGACGAGCTTGCGGCCCCCGGAATTTATGGAGGCTTACAGCCGTCCCGTTCGAATAATACTCAGACGTCGATCCCACAAGAAATATTATTCCGCGCGGCGACACGCCCTGTATTTATGTGGTCCTCTTCCTGTTAGGAGGCCGTAATCGCCTCACACCATCTGTGGACTTTTAAATTTCTGTACGATTTCATATTCGTGCGCTAGCTACAGCCTCCACTTCGCATTCTGCTTTCCACACTACACTGTAGGCAAAGACAAATCGTGTAGATACCTCAGAGTAATCGTAACGGTCCACAGAAAAAAAGCCGCGTAGCTTTGATACAGTCAGTGATATTAGTTCCGTACAAATCGATCTATTAACATATTTCGTTGCTGGTTGTCCATTGTGGTAGGATCTGATTGCTAAGAGCTTTCTTTTTAAATTTGACATTGATTTGCCCCTCTCTCGCTCTCTCCCTCTCTCTCTCACTCACTCACACATACACACATACACACACACACACACACACACACACACACACACACACACACACATTCACACCGGCATTGTCTGTGGTATCAACATTCGATACCACTCTTATTAGGTGTTGTAGTTATCGACCGCGGTCCGTACTAATATCGCTAGACCCGCGAGTCGAGACTAGCGCCGGTCCGAGGCTTGCAACAAGTCTGTAGCGTGCGCTCTGCCACTCTTGCTCGGAACATGAGGCCGGAAAGTACACTCCTGGAAATTGAAATAAGAACACCGTGAATTCATTGTCCCAGGAAAGGGAAACTTATTGACACATTCCTGGGGTCAGATACATCACATGATCACACCGACAGAACCACAGGCACATAGACACAGGTAACAGAGCATGCACAATGTCGGCACTAGTACAGTGTATATCCACCTTTCGCAGCAATGCAGGCTGCTATTCTCCCATGGAGACGATCGTAGAGATGCTGGATGTAGTCCTGTGGAACGGCTTGCCATGCCATTTCCACCTGGCGCCTCAGTTGGACCAGCGTTCGTGCTGGACGTGCAGACCGCGTGAGACGACGCTTCATCCAGTCCCAAACATGCTCAATGGGGGACAGATCCGGAGATCTTGCTGGCCAGGGTAGTTGACTTACACCTTCTAGAGCACGTTGGGTGGCACGGGATACATGCGGACGTGCATTGTCCTGTTGGAACAGCAAGTTCCCTTGCCGGTCTAGGAATGGTAGAACGATGGGTTCGATGACGGTTTGGATGTACTGTGCACTATTCAGTGTCCCCTCGACGATCACCAGTGGTGTACGGCCAGTGTAGGAGATCGCTCCCCACACCATGATGCCAGGTGTTGGCCCTGTGTGCCTCGGTCGTATGCAGTCCTGATTGTGGCGCTCACCTGCATGGCGCCAAACACGCATACGACCATCATTGGCACCAAGGCAGAAGCGACTCTCATCGCTGAAGACGACACGTCTCCATTCGTCCCTCCATTCACGCCTGTCGCGACACCACTGGAGGCGGGCTGCACGATGTTGGTGCGTGAGCGGAAGACGGCCTAACGGTGTGCGGGACCGTAGCCCAGCTTCATGGAGACGGTTGCGAATGGTCCTCGCCGATACCCCAGGAGCAACAGTGTCCCTAATTTGCTGGGAAGTGGCGGTGCGGTCCCCTACGGCACTGCGTAGGATCCTACGGTCTTGGCGTGCATCCGTGCGTCGCTGCGGTCCGGTCCCAGGTCGACGGGCACGTGCACCTTCCGCCGACCACTGGCGACAACATCGATGTACTGTGGAGACCTCACGCCTCACGTGTTGAGCAATTCGGCGGTACGTCCACCCGGCCTCCCGCATGCCCACTATACGCCCTCGCTCAAAGTCCGTCAACTGCACATACGGTTCACGTCCACGCTGTCGCGGCATGCTACCAGTGTTAAAGACTGCGATGGAGCTCCGTATGCCACGGCAAACTGGCTGACACTGACGGCGGCGGTGCACAAATGCTGCGCAGCTAGCGCCATTCGACGGCCAACACCGCGGTTCCTGGTGTGTCCGCTGTGCCGTGCGTGTGATCATTGCTTGTACAGCCCTCTCGCAGTGTCCGGAGCAAGTATGGTGGGTCCGACACACCGGTGTCAATGTGTTCTTTTTTCCATTTCCAGGAGTGTAGTATAGCATTTAGCTGATAGGACGTAACCTCTGACAAGGCGCTTAATTAACGTATGGCCAGTGGGATGCCTCTATAGCTCTCTGTTTGCAATTATATTCCTCGTGACTATGAAGACTTCTTCTGTACCACCAGTTAATTACAATATATTATTTTTTATAAACGACTTCTAATTATTGTTGTACACCCAGACCTTGCAGCCTGCTCCTTGTCGACTTCACCGACAAACCTGCTGTATATACAAAGAACATATTTGTTTGTTTCTATTTAGCATTGGTCATCAGTCATTCACATTGGCGACGATTCGTTCGCCGTGATCATAACATTGTCTCATTACAATTGCACCTCTTCTTATGCACAATGTCCGAGCAGAATAATGTGATCAGCTGTCGAAAGCCTGTACAGCCACCTTTTGAAGCGCGTACCGTTGGGAGATGTGCAGGAAGAGAGTCGATGAAGTTCTGGAAGGCACCAACGGGCATGAGGGGTCTCTCCGACTCTAGCGCCACGGCCGGCTGCGCCAGGTTTCACGATTGAGAATCTGTGGTGCGAGCCGCCGATCGCGATAATCCCACAGAATAAGACCCCAGAGATCCTCTATCGGAGTCCGATGGCCCTGAGAGTACAATAAACTCATCCTATTGCTCTTCGAACCTCGCACGTACACTGTGAGCTGTGCGACAACTTGCATTGTCCTGCTCGTACAGGGTGTTTCAAAAATGACCGGTATATTTGAAACGGCAATAACAACTAAACGAGCAGCGATAGAAATACACCGTTTGTTGCAATATGCTTGGGACAACAGTACATTTTCAGGCGGACAAACTTTCGAAATTACAGTAGTTACAATTTTCAACAACAGATGGCACTGCAAGTGATGTGAAAGATATAGAAGACAACGCAGTCTGTGGGTGCGCCACTCTGTACGTCGTCTTTCTGCTGTAAGCGTGTGCTGTTCACAACGTGCAAGTGTGCTGTAGACAACATGGTTTATTCCTTAGAACAGAGGATTTTTCTGGTGTTGGAATTCCACCGCCTAGAACACAGTGTTGTTGCAACAAGACGAAGTTTTCAACGGAGGTTTAATGTAACCAAAGGACCGAAAAGCGATACAATAAAGGATCTGTTTGAAAAATTTCAACGGACTGGGAACGTGACGGATGAACATGCTGGAAAGGTAGGGCGACCGCGTACGGCAACCACAGAGGGCAACGCGCAGCTAGTGCAGCAGGTGATCCAACAGCGGCCTCGGGTTTCCGTTCGCCATGTTGCAGCTGCGGTCCAAACGACGCCAACGTCCACGTATCGTCTCATGCGCCAGAGTTTACACCTCTATCCATACAAAATTCAAACGCGGCAACCCCTCAGCGCCGCTACCATTGCTGCACGAGAGACATTCGCTAACGATATAGTGCACAGGATTGATGACGGCGATATGCATGTGGGCAGCATTTGGTTTACTGACGGAGCTTATTTTTACCTGGACGGCTTCGTCAATAAACAGAACTGGCGCATATGGGGAACCGAAAAGCCCCATGTTGCAGTCCCATCGTCCCTGCATCCTCAAAAAGTACTGGTCTGGGCCGCCATTTCTTCCAAAGGAATCATTGGCCCATTTCTCAGATCCGAAACGATTACTGCATCACGCTATCTGGACATTCTTCGTGAATTTGTGGCGGTACAAACTGCCTTAGACGACACTGCGAACACCTCGTGGTTTATGCAAGATGGTGCCCGGCCACATCGCGCGGCCGACGTCTTTAATTTCCTGAATGAATATTTCGATGATCGTGTGATTGCTTTGGGCTATCCGAAACATACAGGAGGCGGCGTGGATTGGCCTCCCTATTCGCCAGACGTGAACCCCTGTGACTTCTTTCTGTGGGGACACTTGAAAGACCAGGTGTACCGCCAGAATCCAGAAACAATTGAACAGCTGAAGCAGTACATCTCATCTGCATGTGAAGCCATTCCGCCAGACACGTTGTCAAAGGTTTCGGGTAATTTCATTCAGAGACTACACCATATTATTGCTACGCATGGTGGATATGTGGAAAATATCGTACTATAGAGTTTCCCAGACCGCAGCGCCATCTGTTGTTGAAAATTGTAACTACTGTAATTTCGAAAGTTTGTCTGCCTGAAAATGTACTGTTGTCCCAAGCATATTGCAACAAATGGTGTATTTCTATCGCTGCTCGTTTAGTTTTTATTGCCGTTTCAAATATACCGGTCATTTTTGAAACACCCTGTAGATGCCAGTGTGCCGAGTAAAGAAAACACTGCATGTAGGAGTGGACATAGTCCCCAAGGATAGAAGCATACTTGTGCTGGTCCATTTTTCCCTTCCACAATGACGGAATGCAACAAGATATTCCCCAGGCCATGACGATCGCTCGTTCAGCTGGACCTTTTTGACGATTGTTTGTTTCCAGATGTTCCACGCCGCGCCCAGGGCCACTTGCCCGATGGAGCATATCACGTGATTCATTTGAAACGTTCTCTTGTCACCACTCACTGGACACCAAGTTGCGGTACTGGCATGCAAATTCCACATCTCGTCGCTGATGAGCAGCAGTCAGCATACTGGTAGGTGCATGAACCAGGCGTCTGCTGTGGTGGTCCGTACACAGGGACGTTCGGTGGACGATTATTAGGGAGACACTGTTGGTAGTCCCATGGTTCATCTCGGTGGTCAGTTGGTCAACGCTTACACATCTATTGGCACGCACACATCTGCGCAGCCGTAGTTCACCCCTGTCATCTTCTGCCCGTGGTGCAGCACAATCGCCTCGGCGCCGGTTTCGATAGTGCCATTTTGGCATGCACGGTTTTCTTTTAAAACTGCAGTACGCAAACAGCCTAAAAACGTAGCCGTTTCGGAAATGCTTCCACCCCTTGCCCGAAAGCCAATGATTGTGCCCCTTTGCACACCACATACATTATTTCGTTCCCGCATTACTCAACAACTGTCCTTTCTCCCGCTTCTCCCCGGCACGTTTTGTATACCCTCCACAGTTAGTGCTGCCATCTGCATCTGTCAGTTGTTACTGTATGTTGACGTCGTACGTGAGCGGTGGTCACATTAATGTGGCATGATCGTATAGGTCCCATGACTATTTTTTTTTTATTTTTTGTAGTAGATTCGATAGACAGGTGTGTGAAGCCTTTGCAAGTCGGTGATAGACACTGACCTTCCACAATGGTTACAATCGTTATGTGGCTGCGAGGTCCTCTCTCTCCGAAGGTAAGCATTTGAAGGACTGCACTGTCCGTACCATGTTTCTGTAACTGGCAAGCGCTGCTTCACATTGCCCTCTCTCCCCTCCAGATCAACGTTGCCACAAAAACTGAGCTACTTATACGAGTCCTGAAAGAACGTTACAGAGCGGTTAGGTTGCCACTTCCTGGTTCGTCCTTGCCATCTCTTATCTCACGGGAGAGGTGTTCATGCTCCCATGCCGTCCTCATCCTTACAAAGGCGCATACCTACAGATCATTCTAATTGCAATCTGAGTACAGTCACAGTAGAGTTAAAATCATCTGAAAATAGTTCTGTACCTACTGAATAACATGGTTACATGCCGACTCTCTCATCTCGCGAACACACTGAAAACCGTTTTAAAAAATTGGCGCTAATTAACTGGTAGCAATTTCCAGAAATAAAATGTCATACTACAAATCAGTCAACTGTCACAGCACTTCCGCTATGTACAGTGTGGACGAAAATATGGAAACATAAAAAACAGAGCGCGTTACCGTCCGTAACATGGTGTCAGAAAATGGCATTCAGAACAGTTTCCAGTCGTCACGCGTTGGAATAATACAGGTCCCGTACGATTTTCAAGGGAATCTTACAACACTTTTCCTACAAAATAGTGGCATATAACGAAGATGGAGGTCCATAGCGATCGCCCACCCTTCTCTCGAAAGTACACTACAAAGGCTCAATATATTGACATATGGTGGCAGGTGGCCAGGGGAGATGCGACCATGCTGGTGCTGTTATAATTCGACCTGGAAGATGTGAACTGCGTGGGCAGGGGCCCTGTCGCCTTGGAACACAGCATCACCACTGGGCAACAAACATTATACCATGGAATGGCCCTGATCAGCAAAAATGGCCAAATATTTCCAGACAGTAATGAGACCTTAGGCCGGCCGGAGTGGCCGTGCGGTTCTAGGCGCTACAGTCTGGAGCCGAGCGACCGCTACGGTCGCAGGTTCGAATCCAGCCTCGGGCATGGATGTCCTTAGGTTAGTTAGGTTTAAGTAGTTCTAAGTTATAGGGGACTGATGACCTTAGCAGTTAAGTCGCATAGTGCTCAGAGCCACTTGAATGAGACCTTTGAGAGTACCTATGGGTCCCACAACATACCACGAAGTGATTGCGCCAGTCATCAGCGAAACCCCACCGTATTTCACTCTTTGGATGTAAACTCCGTCAAAAGTTGGAACCAGTGTGAAACAAGACTCGACCTACTAAACAGCTTTCTTTCATTGCTCCTTAGCCCAAATTATGGCCGGCCGAGGTGGCCGAGCAGTTCTAGGCGCTACAGTCTGGAACTGCGTGACCGCTACGGTCGCAGGTTCGAATCCTGCCTCGGGCATGCATGTGTGTGATGTCCTTAGGTTAGTTAGGTTTAAGTAGTTCTAAGTTCTAGGGGACTGATGACCTTAGAAGTTAAGTCCCGTAGTGTTCAGAGCCATTTGAACCATTTTTGAACCCAAATTATGTGGCACAGGCAACACGTATTCCTGTTATGGACAGTAGTTTTGGAATTCCAGGTCACTCTGTAATTCCGTTCGCGAGAGCGACATTTAATTCTACAGTGACTTTTGCAGCTGTCGTCCTCTTATTTTTCATCAAAATCCGCTTCAGTGATCGTCTGTCATCATCTCTCAGCAAACTCTTTCATCCGAATTGTGACTTAGCGGAAGGAGTTTTTCCGCTTTCCCTGCATATGATACAACTCTTCGAAACAGGTCCCTCACACACTGCCAGTTAGAATCCTCAGTGGGCCCTCAGGTGCACTCCGCAAAATCGGCGACTCGTCTGACCATACGCGATGCCTCGTCACCTACTTTGGACTTCCTGTGTTCTTTGGCCCGAGGAAGACGTTCAGATTTACGTGCCTTTGTTGCTAACGGCGTCTCTCGAGGCGCCCGACTCCCAGTGAACATTACACACAACATACACCAATGAAAATCGTTGACATCAACCGTTTACAACCGATTGGCATTCGCGGTTTTCTTTAGTTCCTTTTAAAGTTTCCCGTGATTTCCTGGTGAATGCCAGGATGTTACCGTCAAATAGGCAAGGCGGATTCACTTCTTAGTCTTTCTTCACTCCTAGCTTGTGCTCTGTCTGTAATGACCTTCGTCGACGTGACATTAAACTACAATCTTCCTACCTCTCAAAAGAATTACGCAGGCGCTTGCCTCAAGTAATTTGACGAAACGACGGTAAACAATAAGGGAAACTGAATTTCACCCATTAGCATCGTGGAACTAGATACTGATTTTGTTGGACAAATATGTGGAAACATTTGCGAGAAATCTGCTTCAACATAAGTGCAGATGCTAGGAAAGCTTTGCTGGCTGCGCTTTTGAATTTTACCTGAACAATGTCCTCAGTCGTGGTCAGAATGGTGTTCTGTGTAGTTTTGTGTGCATTATGTCAGACCTAAATGAAATCGAATGTGGAAAAATTGTTGGTGCCCGTATGGCGGCTGTTTCCGTAACTACGGTCTATGCGCACCTGGCGCACCCTATTCAGAACTGGTAAAGAGCGCCCATTTTGCTCCCGTATGACTTGTTACAATGCCTTAGGGTCACAAACGCTGCGATCACTATCTGCTGGCACAGCAAACGGCATCTCGAACACACGGATAGTCCTCTGGCCGAGACCTGCCTGTTCCACTTTCTTAGGGCTAATAATGTCCGTACGAACATCTGATGAAATTCATCTTTTGCTCCTCCTCTTCCAATCCAACTTTCTGGAATGATGTCATTCAGGTGACGTCGAACGTACTTCGAGTATTTAACTAAGCACGTCCAGTGTTACCCGAATGACACTATTCCAGGACGTTAGATTGCAAGAGGAAAAGACAAAGATCATCGGTGGCCTCCCAGGTCTCCAGACCTCACACCTTGTGATTTTTATGTGTGGGGTTCTAGTTCCTGTCAGACACAAATTTTCACTGTCGTCACATTATTATACAGCTGATGGCTTACCATATTCGCGCCTGCGAATATTTTTCTTGTGTTTGGAAGTGCGAGTGAAACACAGCGGTTAACATCTCCCAGTTATTGGTCTACAAGATCAAACCAACAGCGGTGTGAACTTCGTGTGGCATACCTGATGAGACCCTAAACAACGAAGGGTGTGAGATCATCCACGTAAGTGCTCAAAGGTATCCGTTAAATCTTAGTTACACGATAAATCAGTTAAATCTAAAGGCCGTAAATTCAATTAAATACCCAGGAATTACAATTATGAACAACTTAAATTGGAAGGAGCATATGTAAAATATTGTGGGGAAGACTAACCATAGATTAAGTTTTATTGGCAAGAAGCTTAGAAAATGTGAAACATCTACAAAGAGACTGCATACACTACACTCGTCCGTCCTCTTTTACATTACTGCCCATTAAAATTGCTACACCACGAAGATGACGTGCTACAGACGCGAAATTTAACCGACAGGAAGATGATGCTGTGATATGCTTTTCAGACCATTCACACAAGGTTGGCGCCGGTGGCGGCACTTGAAACGTGCTGACTTGAGGAAAGTTTCCAAACGATTTCTCATACACAAACAGCAGTTGACCGGCGTTGGCTGGTAAAGCGTTGTTGTGATGCCTCGTATAAGGAGGAGAGATGCGTACCATCACGTTTCCGACTTTGATAAAAGTCGGATTGTAGCCTATTGCGATTGCGGTTTACCGGATCGTGACATTGCTGCTCGCGTTAGTCGAGATCCAATGACTGTTAGCAGAATATGGAATTGGTGGGTTCAGGAGGGTAATACGAAACACCGTGCTGAATCTCAACGGCGTCGTATCAGTAGCAGTCGAGATGACAGGCACAGAGTCAACAGATGGGGACGTCTGCAAGACAACAACCATCTGCGCGAACAGTTCGACGACGTTTGCAGCAGGATGAACTATCAGCTCGGAGACCATGGCTGCGGTTACCCTTGACGCTGCATCACAGACAGGAGCGCCTGCGAAGGTGTACTCAACGACGAACATGGGTGCATGAATGGCAAAACGTCATTTTTTCGGATGAATCCAGGTTCTGTTTACAGCATTATGATGGTCGCATCCGCGTCTGGCGACTTCGCGGTGAACGCACATGGGAAGCGTGTATTCGTCATCGCCATACTGGCGCATCACCTGGCGTGATGGTATGGGGTGCCATTGGTTACACGTCTCGGTCACCTCTTGTTCGCATTGACGGCACTTTGAACAGTGGACGTTACATTTCAGATGTGTTAGGACCCGTGGCTCTACCCTTTATTCGATCCCTGCGAAACCCTACATTTCAGCAGGATAATGCACGACCGCATGTTGCAGGTCCTGTACGGGTCTTTCTGGATGCAGAAAATGTTCGACTGCTGCTCTGGCCAGCACATTCTCCAGATCTCTCACCAACTGAAAACGTCTGATCAATGGTGGTCGAGCAACTGGCTCGTCATAATACGCCAGTCACTACTCTTGATGAACTGAGGTATCGTGTTGAAGCTGCATGGGCAGCTGTACCTGTACACTCCATCCAAGCTCTTTTTGACTCAACGCCCAAGCGTATCAAGGCCATTATAGCGGCCAGAGGTGGTTGTTCGGGGTACTTATTTCTCAGGATCTATGCACCCAAATTGGGTGAAAATGTAATCAGATGTCAGTTCTAGTATAATATATTTGTCCAATGAATACCCGTTTATCATCTGCATTTCTTCTTGGTGTAGCAATTTTAATGGCCAGTAGCGTAGAATACTGCTACTCGGTGTCGAATCCTCACCAGATAGTACTGACGGAGTACATTGAGAAAGTTCAAAGAAGGGCAGCACGTTTTGTATTATCGCGAAATAGGGGAGAGAGTGTCACAGAAATGCTACAAGATTTCGGGTGGACGTCATTAAAACAAAGGCGTTGTTCGTTGCAGCGGTATTTTCTCATGAAATTTGTATCACCAACTTTCTTCTCCGAATACGAAAATATTTTGTTGACGCCGACCTACATAGAGAGAAACTATCATCATAATAAAATAAGGGAAATTAGAGCAAGCTGTACGAGATTGGAATATTATAGAATTATTGAGAAGCGGCTCAATGAACCTTCTACGGGGCACTTAAATGTGATTTGCAGAGTATCCATTTACATATAGACGTAAACTCATGAAATGATTTCATCAACGACCTAAGGCACTTACGAAGACTAGATATGGTGTGAGGTGTTAGTTGATGCCAAACGATTTCTCCTGGCGGGGGAATCGTTAATTTTTTTTATGCTTCCTGTTCCTTCATGTATCCATAAGAAAAGGCCCCGTTTCGAGTATCCTTATTTTGCACAGGCGACGGAAAACAGTTTACATCACCTGATACAACGGATACATTAGCATACGTGATGAAATGGTTGAAATGGCTCTAAACACTATGGGACTTAACATCTGAGGCCATCAGTCCCCTAGACTTAGAACTACTTAAACCTAACTGACCTAAGGACATCACACACATCCATGCCCGAGGCAGGATTCGAACCTGCGACCGTAGCAGGCACTCGGTTCCGGACTGAAGCGCCTACAACCGCTCGGCCACAGCGGCCGGCCCATTCAAGAGTTCCAGCTGTCTCGGAGGATTTCCATTGTGTCTTCATCTTAACGGCAAGGAGCTCTGGGACTCGGGAAGCGCACATCTCAGGGGCGGACGGGAACCGTTTCTGCTCGGCCGGGTTCTGGAGTAGGCGCGCTGAGATCTGAAGCTGTCGCGGAAGGACGCCTCTAGTCCGGCCAGGTGCTAATCGTCGGCGGAGAGCAAAGCCGATTAGGGCTGATATCCGCCCGCCTACGCAGCAGGCGGCCGGAGCGGCTTAGCGGACAAGAGAACAGCTGCCGACGCTGCACCTGCTGGCCGCCCCAGCACTCTCACCCTGCTTGTTGCAACGGACTGACAACTAATCCATCGCGGGGAGCTCCGAGAAGGCCTAGCGAACACAGAGATTCTTAGTCGTTTTCTGGTAATTACAACGACGAGAATTCGCGATACTGAAAATAATACGAACTTCCTATTCATCTCCGTCTGACATTAATTACTAGCTGTTTCCTCATCGATAACAGTCGGCCAATTGACGAGGCACAAGACGGATCTCTTTTTCTCCGGCGTAGTACAGAAACTGGACATGGCACAGACTCAACAAGTCGTTGGAAGTCCCCAGCAGAAATATTGATCCATTCTGCCTTTACGTTGTTGTTGTGGTCTTCAGTCCTGAGACTGGTTTGATGCAGCTCTCCAAGCTACTCTATCCTGAATAAGCTTGTTCATCTCCCAGTACCTACTGCAACCTACATCCTTCTGAATCTACTTAGTGTATTCGTTTCTTGGCCTCCCTCTACGACTTTTACCCTCCATGCTAAATTGGTGATCCCTCGATGTCTCAGAACATGTTCTACCAACCGATGCCTTCTTCTAGTCAAGTTGTGCCACAAACTTCTCTTCTCCCCAATTCTGTTCAATACCTCCTCATTAGTTATGTGATCTACCCATCTAATCTTCAGCATTCTTCTGTAGCACCACATTTAGAAAGCTTCTATTCTCTTCTTGTCCAAACTATTTATCGTCCATGTTTCACTTCCATACATAGCTACACTCCATACAAATACTTTCAGAAACGACTTCCTGACACTGAAATCTATACTCGATGTTAAAAAATTTCTCTTCCTCAGAAACGCTTTCCTTGCCATTGCCAATCTACATTTTATATCCTCTCTACTTCGACCATCATCAGTTATTTTGCTCCCCAAATAGCAAAACTCCTTTACTACTTTAAGCGTGTCATTTCCTAATCTAATTCCCTCAGCATCACCCGACTTAATTCGACTACATTCCATTATCCTCGTTTTGCTTTTGTTGATGTTCATCTTGTATCCTCCTTTCAAGACACTGTCCATTCCGTTCAACTGCTCTTCCAAGTCCTTTGCTGTCTCTGACAGAATTACAAAGTCATCGGCGAACCTCAAAGTTTTTATTTCTTCTCAATGGATTTTAATACCTACTCCAAATTTTTCTTTTGTCTCCTTTACTGCTTGCTCAGTATACAGATTGAATAACATCAGGGAGAGGCTACGACCCTGTCTCACTCCCTTCCCAACCACTGCTTCCCTTTCATGCCCCTCGACTCTTATAACTGCCATCTGGTTTCTGTACAAATTGTAAATAGGCTTTAGCTCCCTGTATTTTACCCCTTCCACCTTCAGAATTTGAAAGAGCGTATTCCAGTCAAAATTGTCAAAACCTTTCTCTAAGTCTACAAATGCTAGAAACGTAGGTTTGCCTTCCCTTAATCTATTTACTAAGATAAGTCGTAGGGTCAGTATTGCCTCACGTGTTCCAATATTTTTACGGAATCCAAACTGATCTTCCCCGAGGTCGGCTTCTACCAGTTTTTCCATTCGTCTGTAAGGAATTCGCGTTAGTAGTTTGCAGCCGTAACTTATTCTTCCTCTACAGCCGTCCATAATTGCGAATGTGACGCCGGTTCAGAATTGTGTGCACGAACTGATGTCTCAATTGTGTCCCACAAATATTCGACGGGGATGGGCCGCTGTGGCCGAGCGGTTCTAGGCCCTTCAGTCTGGAACCGCGCGACCGCTACGGTCGTAGGTGCGAATCCTGCCTCGGGCATGGATGTGTGTGCTGTCCGTAGGTTAGTTAGGTTTAAGTAGTTCTAAGTTCTAAGGGACTGATGACCTCAGATGTTAAGTCCCATAGTGCTCAGAGCCATTTGGACCATTTTTGAATGTTCGACGAGAAACATGTCGGGCAATCTGGGGCCAAATCGTTCCGTTGAACTGTCGAGAATATTCTTCAAACCAGTCGCGAGTAACTGTGCCCCAGTGCCGTGGTGCACTGACATCTTTAAAAATTCCACCGTTGTTTGGAAGTATGAAGTCCATGAAAGGCTGCAAATCATCTCCAAGTAACCGAACATAACCATTTCCACCAGAGGACGGAGTTCACTCATTGCAAACAGTGTGCACATCATTACCGGCTACATTTGAATGAACAAGAGCACCTCGACTGTTAGAATTCTTTATTGGAGAACATTACCGGTCTCACAAATTAAATTTGCATCTTCCAGTACTTCAGTTCAAAAGATTAAAGGTTCTGTCTAAACCGGATAAAGCTATTTGCATTTATATCCAGGGAAGTGAGAAGTTTTAAAGACCTGGATATAAATGTTGAGAATGGGTTTATCCTGTCGGCCGCTGTGGCAGCGCAGTTCTAGGCGCTTCAATCTGGAACCGCGCGACAGCTACTGTGGCACGTTCGAATCCTGCCAGGGGCGTGGATGTGTGTGATATCGTTAGGTTGGTTAGGTTTAAGTAGTTCTAAGGTCAAGGGGACTGATGACAGGTGTTAAGTGCCGTAGTGCTCAGAGCCATTTTTTTGGCTTTATCCGGTTTAAATATAACCTTTAATCTTTTGACTTGAAGCACCTGAAGATGCAAATTTAATTAGAGAAGCTGTTTATGCTCTCCAATAAAGAATTCTAACACCTTACGACTTATCTTAGAAGAAAGATTAAGAAAAGGCAAACCTACGTTTCTAGCATTTGTAGACTTAGAGAAAGCTTTTGACAACGTTAACTGGAATACTCTCTTTCAAATTCTGAAGGTGGCAGGGGTAAAATACAGGGAGCGAAAGGCTATTTACAATTTGTGCAGAAATCAGATGGCAGTTATAAGAGTCGAGGGGCATGCAAGGGAAGCAGTGGTTGGGAAAGGAGTGAGACAGGGTTGTAGCCTCTCCCCGATGTTATTCAATCTGTATATCGAGGAAGCAGTAAAGGAAACAAAAGAAAAGTTCGGAGTAGGTATTAAAATTCATGGAGAAGATGTAAAAACTTTGAGGTTCGCCGATGACATTGTAATTCTGTCAGAGACAGCAAAGGACTTGCAAGAGCAGTTGAACGGAATGGACAGTGTCTTGAAAGGAGGATATAAGATGAACATCAACAAAAGCAAAACGAGGATAATGGACTGTAGTCAAATTAAATCAGGTGATGCTGAGGGGATTAGATTAGGAAATGAGACACTTAAAGTAGTAAAGGAGTTTTGCTATTTAGGGAGTAAAATAACTGATGATGGTCGAAGTAGAGAGGATATAAAATGTAGACTGGCAATGGCAAGGACATCGTTTCTGAAGAAGAGAATTTGTTAACATCGAGTATAGATTTAAGTGTCAGGAAGTCGTTTCTGAAAGTATTTGTATGGAGTGTAGCCATGTTTGGAAGTAAAACATGGACGATAACCAGTTTGGACAAGAAGAGAATAGAAGCTTTCGAAATGTGGTGCTACAGAAGAATGCTGAAGATAAGGTGCGTAGATCACGTAACTAATGAGGAGGTATTGAATAGGATTGGGGAGAAGAGAAGTTTGTGGCACAACTTGACTAGAAGAAGGGATCGGTTGGTAGGACATGTTTTGAGGCATCAAGGGATCACAAATTTAGCATTGGAGGCAGCGTGGAGGGTAAAAATCGGAGAGGGAGACCAAGAGATCAATACACTAAGCAGATTCAGAAGGATGTAGGTTGCAGTAGGTACTGGGAGATGAAGAAGCTTGCACAGGATAGAGTAGCATGGAGAGCTGCATCAAACCAGTCTCAGGACTGAAGACCACAACAACAACAACAACAACAACAGTCGCAGCGGTCTTGTTTATTCAAATCATGGAATATTTCGGCTGAGATTCCTTAACATATAAAATATTGTGTACATGACGATCTTGCACTGCGTCTGCGCCACACGGGAACCCTACCATCAACTCTTACCAACTGAAATCGCGACTCATGTGACCAGGCGACGGTTTTCTACTCATCTAGGGTTCAGCCGATGTGGTCACGAGCCCAGGAGAAGTTCTGTACGCGACATCGCGCTGTTGGCAAAGACAATTGCGTCTGTCGTCTACGCCATAGCCAATATACGCCAAATTTCGGCGCACTATCCTAACCGATATGTTCGTTGTACGTCCCACATTGATTTCTGCTGTTATTTCACGCTGTGTTGCTTGTCTGTTAGCACCAACAACTCTACGCAAACGCTCGTCGTTAAGTGGAGGTCGTCGGCCCATGGTGAGAGGTAATGCCTGTAATGCGGTTTTTTCGGCACAGTCTTGACTCTGTGGATCTGAGAATACTGAATTGCCTAACGCTTTCCGAAATGGATATCGTCAGGCAATTCAATTCCGAAATGGAATGTCCCATGCGTGTCACTCCAATCACCATTCCGTGTTCAGAGTCTGTTAATTCTCATCGTGCAGCCATAATCACGTCCTAAACCTTTCCACGTGAATCACCAGAGTACAAATGGTAGTTCCACCAATGCATTGCCCTTTTATATCATATCATGCGTACGGGATAGAATCGCAATCCGTATATGTGCATATTGCAGTCTTAATGACACCTCACTGTATACGAATTCACGGTTTCGCGACGACATATGCAGATAAAATTTTCTCGAGCTTCCAGCCGCGTCAAGTGATTTAAAGGTGAGGAGCTTTCGGGTGAGTACTTCTTTACCATCGACAAATGGTGACTGACTTCCACATGCTGCTGCCGTCCTTCTATAGCCGTGCTTCCTTCCGTGACATCGCTGGTTTTCCCTCCAGTTTTTTTGCAATAAATCAATAAATTAGTATTGTAGTCTTCTCTAGGAAAGCTTTTTATTTGCCAAGATCTCAAGGAAAGATACATCGATTAGTATTTTCAGCCATTTAAATGGCCATCCCCAGATCTGAAAGTAAACGGAAGGCTACAGGTCATTATTCCTAATACAAAGAATAGTGACGTAATGCGTTCATAGCAATTGTGAGTGTTCGTACCACATAACAGAAATCCGTGTCGAGTTCGACTTCTGCCCCACAACTGATACAAGACGCTGCTCTCTACAGAATGGTATGATCTCATACAACTGCATGGTCCAGGCGTATGAATGTGATCACCTATCAAAAGCCTGAGTAGCCGCCTTTTGCAGGGCAGTCTTGCAGGAAGAAAGTCAGTGATCTTCTGGAAGGTACCGACAGGGATGTAGAGCCATGACCACTCCAATGCCGTGGTAAGCTGCCCTAGGTTTCATAGGTGTCACATATTCTCGACAGGATTTAAGTACATAGGATGTGGTGGCCAGGAGTATACAGTAAAGTGATGCTGATGCTCTTCAAAACACGCACATATACTGTGAGGTGAGCAGAATTTCATTATCGAGCGTGCTCTTCGGTGCCACTTCAGCGAGGAAAAAACGAGTAGTGTGTAGGGGTTGTCATGGTCAGAGAGAATAGATGCATACTTGTATCGATCCGTTGTAACTTGCAGAATGACTAGATCACCCAAGGAATGGAACGGAAAAGTTTCCCAAACCATAGCGCTCTCTCATCCGGCTTGGCTCATTCCGGCGATTACTGCAGGGCTGTTCGCACACACCAACTGCAGCCTGTCAGATGGAGCGTAAGACGTGATTCATTTGGAAAGGCCACCTGTCGCCACTCAGTGGACTTTCAGCGGCAGCAGCAGCGCTTATCGATAAGTGCACTGTCGTACCATCTCTGGAGTGACCGATAGTTTTTTCGGGTCGTCGTGTGTCTGGCAGTGAGTTGGAAACGGACCAGCAGTGCAGTCGGGACGCAGCAGCAGTGAATTTGGGGTTGGAGCGCCGGTGAGGCGCGGACAGCCAGTACTAGTCCGACCGCTGGCGACACACATGCATTCTCCGATGGAAAGATATCTGAGTGGGGAAGACCGTTGGTTGGTCGTTCGGTCGGTCGTCTCATCGGGCGACGTGTTACTGGTTCTCTGACTGTTTCTGGGCCCCTTCAGTTGGTCATCTTGTAGGGCTTGGGTCGGTCCTGGGATGTTGGTTAGCCAGTGGGCGTGTTTCCTCTGCATGGTTGGATCCGAGCCAGTATTTCCGCCGTCGTGTTTTTGGAGTTCAGTTGGGAGCTCAGTCGGGACGCAGAAGTAAGTTGGAGATGGACCAGCAGTGCTGTCGGGATGCAGCAGCAGTGAAGTCGTGGATGGAGCGCCGATGAAGCGCCGACAGCCAGTGCTCGCCGACCGCTGGCGGCACACATGAACTGTCAGACGGAGGGAGATTGGAGCGGGACGACCGTTGCTTGGTCGTTCGGTTAGTCGTGGCATCGGCCGACGTATATTTGGTCCTTTCACCGTTTCCGAGCCTGGGCAGTTGGTCGGTTGGCGTGGAGCAGCTAGGTAATCTCCGCGGCGTAGCATGGCCGGGGCTCGCTGGCGGCCTCTTTGTGGTGTCGGAGTGTGCGGTGCTGTTCCCGTTTCTACGAGGTTCGTGGTTCACCGATGCTGGACATGAAAGTTGAATTTTAACTTAATCTACCAGCAAGTGACGACTGTTCACAATGTGTCGTTTAGAGCTCGTTGTCGGCTGCTGGGATATTCCCGCGAGCAACAACACGTGTTTTCAAGTTGGCATATTTTGGCTACCCTCCAGTGGAGTTCAACTATACTTGGTTATTTGAATTGAAGTGGATTAGTGGTATCTTCTGCCTTGTGGACGTTGACGTTCTGGTTACCAGCAGTGGCCGTTGATGTAAATTCAGGCAGTGTATTTTCCCCATCGTGTCGTCGCTGTCCAGCATGGGGTGTCGTTTGACAGCTCAATATATAATTGGTTGTTGGCGCCAATATCTTCTACATGGTTCCATTGAACTCCCTGTTGTGTGCTGGTTGGGTGAAGGGGAGGTTAGCTTGTCGGTGGGTCCGTTGAGTGTCTGTCGGTTGGGTTGTCTTCAGATCGACAATGATTGTCTTCAGATCGACAGGCTGACTGCCTGTCTTACTAAGCGAGCGTTAGTGTTTGGTTTGGGCCTTCAGCCTAATTTAAGAACTGTCTTGCGTAAAGCCTTTGGTATTTTTAAAATTAATGATATAGAGTGTTGGGCTTTCCGCCTATTTTGAGTTTAAGTTGTTTGCTCTTAAAGTGTCAAATTCTTTGGGTCTTCAGCCTAATTAAGTAACTGTTTTAAGATAAAGCCTTGCCTTTTAAATTTCTGATTTTTGTTGAGCTTTATTTTTTAAATTAAAGTGGTCTTGCCCTTAAGGCATCAGATTGTACGGCGCATTCAGCCGTTAATTAAGTTGCAAAACTAAAGCTGTGTTTTTTATTTAAAAAAATTGTTTTTCCTTGACACTTGTAATGTTTGATCAAAACAAAGGTTGTATGTTCGAGTGTAACTGACAGTCACTTATTTTGACTCCTTTTCACAACTTAACCTACCTGTCCTTTCTTGCGGGTTTAGCAGGGCGTCTCAGAGGGTAAAGAGTGAATTGACGCTTTCTAGAGTTCACGTATGTAATGAAATTCTTGAAATAACTATGTCCCAACAGTCAAAAAGTGAAACTTACAAAAAAAAATTGCGAATGAAAACTGAAAATATTCCGTAAACGCGACGTTCCGTATTCTGCAATGGCAGCGCACGCGGATGCATCTCCGGGACCACCCTGTTTAATAACTTTCAAGATGCAACAACAGAGTTCCGAAATCAGTCCTCCACAACTACTTCGACGAACGGTCAGCACAGGAGTGTTCACCAGCGAACAGGTTACTCTACAACAATATGGAATTTGGCATCCAGCGAGTCTTCTTTATACATATAAGACTGCCACTTGTCACAATGCAGAAAACTTACAAGTGGATGGCGATCTGTGCCTTGTCAGTCTCTCATTAACCCTTGGCCAGATGTTTTCAGTGGGTGAGAGATAAGGACAACCTGATGGCCAGGGCAAAATACGAACACCCTCCGTATTGTGGTCGGTCAGGCCTGCATCGACAACATCCAGCCTTTTGTAATCTTACTGAAAAGTGACAGGACGACGATCTCGAAGGTATCGTGCAGCCATCAATCTCTACACGCCAGAAATGTAGTACCTGCTGTCCATATTACCTGCAAGGGTTACCAGAGGTGATGCTACATCTAGACTCATGCTCATAAATTAAGGATAATTGCAGAATGTGTTGCCAGCCAAAACTGGCGCTAATAGCATAGGCACATAAGGAACACACACGCACACAGATCTATAAGTTCACGGTATTGGTGATAAGTTGAGAAAGCCGTGCCGAAACACATGTGCTACAAAACGCCACTGTTTCCTGCGCATGTACCCCGACATCAAAATGGGATATGATCACCATGCATACGTGCAAAGGCCGCACAACAGATTGGCGTGCTCTGGATCAGGTGGTCAAGCAGCTGTTGGGGTTTAGCCTCCCTTTCTTGCACCAGTGCCTGTCGGAGATCCTGAAGTGTCCTAGAGGTTTGAAGACGTATAGAGGTATGTCGACCGAGAGCATCCCAGACATGCTCGTTGGGGTTTAGGTCTGGAGAACAGGCAGGCCACTCTATATCTTCTGTTTCAAGGTACTCCTTCACGATGGCAGCTCGGTGGGGCCGTGCGTTATGATCCACCAGGTGGAAGGTGGGACCCACTGCACCCCTGAAAAGGCGAACATTCTGGTGCAAAATGACGTCCCGATACACCTGACCTGTTACAGTTACTCTGTCAAAGACTTGCAGGGGTGTACGTGCACCAATCATAATTCCACCCAAACCATCAAACCACGACCTTCATACAGGTCCATTTCAAGAAAATTAACGGGTTGGTATCTGGTTCCTGCTTCATGCCAGATGAAAACCCGGCTGGACTCGTCCGAGAACTTCTTGACACCAGACTTTACGGGCTCTCCTGCGACCAGGGGTCAGTGGAATGCACCTTGCAGGTCTCCGGCCGAATAAACCATGTCTGTTGAGTCGTCTGTAGACTGTGTGTCTGGAGAAAACTGTTCCAGTGGCTGCAGTAAGGTCCCAAGCAACGCTACCTGCAGTACTCTCTGACCGTCTGCGAGCACTGATGGTGAGATATCGGTCTTCTTTTGGTGTTGTACGTTGTGAACGTCCCGTGCTGTAGCTCCTGGACACGTTTCTCGTCTGCTGGAATCATTGTCATAATCTTGAGATCACAGTTTGTAGCACAGGGAGGGCCCGTGCTATGAACTGCTGTATTTGACAAGCCTCGAATCGCCCTAGTATTGTACCCACCCCATAACGTCATCAATGTGTGTTCTTTGAGCCATTTTCAAGACAGTCACCATTAGCACATCTGAAAACGTCTACACACTTACTCGCTGCACCGTACTCTGACATGCACCAACACACCTCTGCGTGTGTGGACTGCTGCCTGTGCCACCGTGAGACGACCGCAGGTCCAATGCACCGCATGGTCGTAACCCGAGGTGATTTAAACCCGCAAACCGCCCACCAGAGCGTTATTTCACCATGAATCAGCATTATCATTAATTTATGAGCATGAGTGTACATCTACACAGATACTCCGCAAACCACTGTACGGTGCGTGGCGTAGGGAACTCTGTAGCACTGCTAATCGTTTCCTTTCCTGTTCCACTCGTAAATAGCCCTAATTTCTCGAATATTATCTTCTTGGTCTTTCGGGGCATTGTTTGTTGGCAGCTTTATGTGCTGGATCTCTAATTTTTCTGTATAATGCCTCTTCTCTTCCTTCCAGGGATTCCCACTTTAGTTCCCGATGCATCTCCGTAACACAAATGTGTTGTTCGGACCAGCCGGTAACAAACCTAGCAGCCGGCCTCTGATTTATTGCGATGTATTCCTTCAGTCGCACCTCGTACGGATCCAAAATACTCAAGCAGTACTCAAGAATAGGTCGCATGAGCGTCCTATATGCGGTCACCTTTGCAGGTGAACCATACGTTCCTAAAATTCACCCAACAATCCGAAGTCGACCGTTCTGCTTCCCTGAAACACTTCTCACATGCTCATTCTATTTCATATGGATTTGCAACGTCGCGCCCAGGTATTTAAACGACTTGGCTGTGTCAAGCATTACACTAATAATACTCTAACCGAACATTACAGGTCCTTCCTGCTCATCCGCATTAACTTACATTTTTCTTCATTTGGAGCTAGCTGCCATTGATCACATCAACTAGAAGTTTTATCTAAGTCGTCTTGTATGTTGTTATAGTGATTCAATGTCGGCACATTATCGTACACCAAAGCTTCATCAGTAAACAACCAAAGGTTGCTGTCCACTTTGTGCACCAAATCATTTATAGAGAACAAAAGCGGTCCTACCACATTTCCACTGGCCCTCCTGACGATATCCTTGTCTCTAATGAACATTCGCCGTCGAGGACTACACATTGGGTTTTATTACTTAGGAAGTCTTCAAGCCAGTCGGGTATCTATGAACTTATTCTGTATGATCGTACGTTCGTTAACAGCCTGCGATGGGGCACCGTGTCAAATGTTTTTGTGTACCCAATGGTACCTTATGCAGTCCCTCAATGTGCCGTATGACGACGGTGAATGGAATCTGGAAACGGTTCGTCCTCGTCGGAATCTCGGCACACGGATACGTCCATCTTTTCCATAGTTGCATGACACTCATGAAATCAAAACCGACGCGACTAAAAAAATCGCTGATCGAAAGAGAAATCGCAGTGTTGGTAATTCACAATCTTACTGCTGTCGAATTCCTTCTGCTTGGTAGACGTTTTCCCTTCTTACAAGAATCATACCACGATCTTCACACAACCAGTTAACCTTCAAGTACTATTTTGGTATGATGAACCCTTTGGATATTCTTTCCCTATATACAGAATATAGGTGGCGCTATTCCCAGTTACTTTATGTGGTTGCACTCATAACGTAACAACACTAACTGGACACACACACACACACACACACACACACACACACACACACACACACTTGTAATAGTCCTGTCCTATGTCTTTTCCATAAACTTTATTTGCTAAAACTGTTTAAGGTAATTTTCAAGTCACGTAATGATTGTTGTTGTTGTTGTCTTCAGTCCTGAGACTGGTTTGATGCAGCTCTCCATCCTACCCTATCCTGTGCAAGCTTCTTCATCTCACAGTACTTACTGCAACCTACATTACTCTGAATCTGCTTTGTGTATTCATCTCTCGGTCTCCCTCTACGATTTTTAACCTCCACGCTGCCCTCCAATGCTAAATTTGTGATCCCTTGATGCCTCAGAACATGTCCTACCAAGCGGTCCCTTCTTCTTGTCAAGTTGTACCACAAACTCCTCTTCTCCGCAATTCTGTTCAATACCTCCTCATTAGTTATGTGATCTACCCATCTAACCTTCAGCATTCTTCTGTAGCATCACATTTCGAAAGCTTCTATTCTCTTCTTGTCCAAACTATTTATCGTCCATGTTTCACTTCCATACATGGCTACACACCATACAAATACTTTCAGAAACGACTTCCTGACACTTAAATCTATACTCGATGTTAAAAAATTTCTCTTCCTCAGAAACGCTTTCCTTGCCATTGTCAGTCTACATTTTATATCCTCTCTACTTCGACCATCATCAGTTATTTTGCTCCCCAAATAGCAAAACTCCTTTACTACTTTAAATGTCTCATTTCCTAGTCTAATTCCCTCAGCATCACCCGACTTAATTCGACTACATTCCATTATCCTCGTTTTGCTTTTGTTGATGTTCATCTTGTATCCTCCTTTCAAGACACTGTCCATTCCGTTCAACTGCTCTTCCAAGTCCTTTGCTGTCTCTGACAGAATTACAATGTCAGCGGTGAACTTCATAGTTTTTATTTCTTCTCCATGGACTTTAATACCTACTCCGAATTTTTCTTTTGTTTCCTTTACTGCTTGCTCAATATACAGATTGAATAACATCGGGGACAGGCTACAACCCTGTCTCACTCCCTTCCCAACCGCTGCTCCCCTTTCATGCCCCTCGACTCTTATAACTGCCATCTGGTTTATGTACAAATTGTAAATAGCCTTTCGCTCCCTTTATTTTACCCCTGCCACCTTTAGAATTTGAAAGAGAGTATTCCAGTCAACATTGTCAAAAGCTTTCTCTAAGTCTACAAATGCTAGAAATGTAGGTTTGCCTTTCCTTAATCTATTTTCTAAGATAAGTCGTAGGGTCAGTATTGCCTCACGTGTTCCAACATTCCTGCGGAATCCAAACTGATCTTCCCCGAGGTCGGCTTCTACCAGTTTTTCCATTCGTCTGTAAAGAATTCGCGTTAGTATTTTGCAGCTGTGACTTATTAAACTGATAATTCGGTAATTTTCACATCTGTCAACACCTGCTTTCTTTGGGATTGGAATTATTATATTATTCTTGAAGTCTGAGGTTATTTCGCCTGTCTCATACATCTTGCTCAGCAGATGGTAGAGTTTTGTCAGGACTGGCTCTCCCAAGGCCGTCAGTCGTTCCAATGGAATGTTGTCTACTCCCGGGGCCTTGTTTCGACTCAGGTCTTTTAGTGCTCAGTCAAACTCTTCACGCAGTATCGCATCTCCCATTTCGTCTTCATCTATATCTTCTTCCATTTCCATAATATTGTCCTCAAGTACATCGCCATTGTATAGATCCTCTATACTCTCCTTCCACCTTTCTGCTTTCCCTTCTTTGCTTAGAACTGGGTTTCCATCTGAGCTCTTGATATTCATACAAGTGGCTCTCTTTTCTCCAAAGGTCTCATTAATTTTCCTGTAGGCAGTATCTATCTTACCCCTAGTGAGATAAGCCTCTACATCCTTACATTTGTCCTCTAGCCATCCCTGCTTATGCATTTTGCACTTCCTGTCGATCTCATTTTTATGAGGTTTGTATTCCCTTTTGCCTGCTTCATTTACTGCGTTTTCATATTTTCTCCTTTCATCAATTAAATTCAATATTTCTTCTGTTACCCAAGGATTTCTACTATCCCTCGTCTTTTTACGTACTTGATCCTCTGCTGCCTTCCTACTTCATCCCTCAGAGCTACCCATTCTTCTTCTACTGTATTTCTTTCCCCCATTTCTGTCAACTGTTCCCTTATGGTCTCCCTGAAACTCTGTACAACCTTTGGTTTAGTCAGTTTATCCAGGTACCATCTCCTTAAATTCCCACCTTTTTGCAGTTTATTCAGTTTTAATCTACATTTCATAACCAATAGATTGTGGTCAGAGTCTACATCTGCCCCTGGAAATGTCTTACAATTTAAAACCTGGTTCCTAAATCTCTGTCTTACCATTATATAATCTATCTCATACCTTCTAGTATCTCCAGGATTCTTCCGTGTATACAGCCGTCTTTTATGATTCTTGAACCAAGTGTTAGCTATGATTAAGTTATGCTCTGTGCAAAATTCTATCAGACGGCTTCCTCTTTCATTTCTCTCCCCAATCCATATTCACCCACTACGTTTCCTTCTCTCCCTTTTTCTACTCTCGAATTCCAGTCACCCATGACTATTAAATTTTCGTCTTCCTTCACAACCTGAATAATTTCTTTTATCTCATCATACATTTCATCAATTTCTTCATCATCTGCAGAGCTAGTTGGCATATAAAATTGTACTACTGTAGTAGGCATGGGCTTTGTGTCTATCTTGGCCACAATAATGCGTTCACTAAGCTGTTGGTAGTAGCTTAGCCGCACTCCTATTTTTTTATTCATTACTAAACCTACTCCTGCATTACCCATATTTGATTTTGTATTTATAACTCTGTATTCAACTGACCAAAAGTCTTGTTCCTCCTGCCACCGAACTTCACTAATTCCCACTATATCTAACTTCAACCTATCCATTTCCCTTTTTAAATTTTCTAACCTACCTGCCCGATTAAGGGATCTGACATTCCACGCTCCGATCCGTAGAACGCCAGTTTTCTTTCTCCTGATAACGACGTCCTCCTGAGTAGTCCCCGCCCGGAGATCCGAATGGGGGACTATTTTACCTCCGGAATATTTTACCCAAGAGGACGCCATCATCATTTAACCATACAGTAAAGCTGCATGCCCTCGGAAAAAATTACGCCTGTAGTTTCCCCTTGCTTTCAGCCGTTCGCAGTACCAGCACAGCAAGACTGTTTCGGTTAGTGTTGCAAGGCCAGATCAGTCAATCATCCATACTGTTGCCCCTGCAACTACTGAAAAGGCTGCTACCCCTCTTCAGGAACCACACGTTTGTCTGGCCTCTCAACACATACCCCTCCGTTGTGGTTGCACCTACGGTACGGCCATCTGTATCGCTGAGGCACGCAATCTTCCCCACCAACGGCAAGGTCCATGGTTCATGGCGGTAGGATGTAGTGATTGTAAAATTGTATTCTCATCTTGTTTTCTTTTGCTGAAATCCGAAGCAGCAGAATTACCTAGAAATTTATCAAAGAATTTGTGGTTGTAAAACATTGTGTTGGATCTCACCCTGGTTCTGATTAATATCTGTGGGGTGGCGAATCACAGATGACGTGGAAGGTCACAACAGATTAGCGCACACCTGAAAAGCTCGTTGTGCGGTCTGTAACAGTATTCATATGAGTGAAGTGCGTGACTGGATATGCCGTGTGCAGTGATAAAGATATGACTGTTCAATTCCCAGGCTCAAAATGCAGTTTTATATTATTTATAGCTGGTGGAATACTGACTGTCCGTAATGGTGTATCCAGAGACGAAGAAGGACGTGCAAAAGATTCTTGGTTTGCATAATATGAAGCCATACAGCTGAGGAACTTTAAATGTTGCCTAAAAATGAACTTCTACCTCCACAGAAAAGATCTGAACATTGTCTATATTACTTGTGTGGTTCCACTAACTTTAAACAATGTATAGACAATGGAAAACTTAATAAACCTTATCTAAAGACCACCCTGTTATTTCAGTCCCAGTGAGTAACTTCGTGTGTACGAATAACGCACTTTAAACATTTGTGTCGTTGATGTTTCAGGAACCATTTGATTACTAGTCCAGCTTCACAGTTACGAATGCAGTTGTGCCCTTTAAAGACGGTATATTATGCCGCGCTGTACGTTTAAATATTAAACAACCTTAAGTAGTGCAGTGTGTTAATAAACTTAATTAAAATTGCTGAATAGGAAATTTCTATGTCTACACGACTACGGCTTATGTCAACAGCAAGCGAAGTAACTTCGTGTTAAACGAAACAGTGGATAAGTATACAGAGCGTAACTGCATGTAGCAAATATAGCAGCGTCCGTTCCTTCCAAAGCCCATGCAAACTAAAAAGTCATACACTTTTAAAGTAGGGAGTAAATGCAGTAATTTGCTTTCGTTTGAAGCCATGTAATTGAACAGCACATTCTTAGCCTTACTACGAATGGAAATGCGAATTGCTTTCTGAAAGTTTATATAGCAATACAGTACTAAAGTGAACACAGACTTATAGTTAGAAGTAAATGAAACCTATATAACCAAATTTCTCATTCAATTTCAGATAGCTATTTTGAAATGAATATAAGGTTATTTTTATCAGTAACAGATTTGTTTCGATTTACATTAGAAACTTAACATAGTTTGAATATTACAGCAAAGACAGTGTTCAAATTTTGACTACAAATACATGGGTGACAATCGTTTTTTTTAGTGAATGGCATAGCCCTGCAACTTCAATGTCATTACATACAAATAGCACTCAGATTCTAACAAAGTTAAACTTTCAGTCCAAAGTTTTTACAACAATTTCAAAATTATGAACTTTCTAGTGGCCTGTCTGACAGTAAGTACTAGCTTTTGTGTTAGCTGTGTGTACTACACTGCCGCAGACTTTTCTACTACTGGACAAGAATAAGCAGATAGGAAGTGATGTTGTTTAATAACGTCTTGAGTTATCCTCGGATAACCTTCTATGTCGACTCAGAACATGGTTTAGGCACATTGGAACTGTTACAGCGAAGAGCAAGATAGTTACTGTGTTAAACCTGATGTAATTACCAGAATTTCTTTCTTAAGTAAAGTGATTTCATTACTACAAACTTGGAAGTTGACCGACTATTTAAATAAATGAATGTAATTAATCAATTCACTCAACAGCACAGTACTAACTACCAAGATAGTGCTGAGTTGCTATTGCCATTAAAAGTGCAAATAGAATTGTTAGAAGTGAGATCCTCAGACTTGATGTTATGGTAACAGTTAACAGGGCGACTTTAAATGAAGGGGGCCGCGGCACACGATTCTCAATACCAACATTAGGTCATGCATTTCTCAGTATCTTAAATATTTTTTAAATATAGAGAAAGAGAGAGAGAGATTAGTTTTGTTTCACCAAGAAATGACAATCATCTGCATATCCAAGCATGAAGCATTTGCCAGTTAGACGTTTTTTACATGTTTCCTCCGCCAGTATTTAGTAAACTCATTTCTCCTCACCGTCATCATCATCATGGTGGTCCACAGAGACCGTTCAGATAAGAGAGAGACTTCAAGCCTTCCTCTAATTTTTGCCTCTGGCGTCCTTCTCCGACAAGACGATTTTATTTTTTGCTCTTGTTCTTATTATTTCTGTTATATATCCGTAATTTGTCTAACGTTTTCGTTTATTTCGTCTCAAAGTGTATATCCAGACGTTCTTCTCAGTTTCAGTTGCTCTCCTCTACTTTCTGTTACGACTACAGTTATTCGCAACCACACAACAGCTTAGGCACTGCCATTGTTTTCTAAACCTCTACTGATAAAAAACTTCACATCACTTGGGATTTGTTTAAGTTACGTTGTTTTCATCCCTACCATAGAATATCACATATCTCAGATAGAAAAACCTGCTAATCTGGTCGATTGTGGCATTGCGACGTACAGTGTTTGAACGTACTGGACATGACATCTTTCCTGATTTTGGTTTGTCCCACCATTACGATAGTGCTGGTTAATCCTCACAGTTTTTCAGAATATGCTTTAAAAACGAAATTAATGCAACAATTTATTTATTATACTGTGCAGAATGGTACATTACTACATAAAACTATTTCTTTGGATGGACTGTACAAGATTTACACAGATCATTACTCTCTAACAGACCACATGAGATCAAGTGCTTTTGATGTCAAAATATTTAGAAAACAATCTTGGACAAAGTTTTTTGTCAGTAGATGACATTTTCATGGACCTGTTACTCCTTGCTCACTAAGATATATTTTGTTGTCGTTATCAGCCACTAACTCTAGACATGTCCCCACTGGTCGTCGGGGCATGGAATCTCGCTGAGTGGAATTAAATTGCCTTCAGTTTTGAGTCCTGCTTTGAACTGAGCCCCCGTGACCATCGAAGACGTATGGAGATGCATCGGTAAGCGTTGGGATACCACCTGAATATCACCCCCATCCGACCCGGCAGCCAGGAGTCATGGTTTGGGGTGCCATTTCATTTCTTCACAGAACGTCTTCGATTGTCATCAGCGGCACACTTACAGTGGAGCGGTACGTCGGCGATATTTTACGTCCTGTTTTGTTTCCCTTCATGGAAAGCCACCCTGGGCTAACATTTCAACAAGATAACGCCTATCCCGCATGTGATGAGAGTTTTTAGTTAATCTTCCTGCTTGCCAAGCCCTACCTTGGACAGCAAGGTAACAAGACCTTTCCCAATTATTCAATTGGAGCATTATGGGCAGGGCTTTCCAAGCAGCTTGGGATTTTGACGATCTACGCGCCAACTGGACATAATTTGGCACGATTTCCATCAGGAAGACATCCAACATTAGTCAGTGCCAAGAAGAATAACTTTCTGCTTGAGGCACAACGTGTTACTAACTAGCTCAATTTGTGAAGCTCATTCTCTTGAATAAATCATCCAGTTTTTCTGGAATTGTAATTTGTGTGCCTGTACGTATACATTCCATCTGCCGATTTCCTTCCCATTCCGATAACTCCTTCGTGGTGCAAATTTATTTTGTCTTAGGGTGCATTGGGAAACAAATATAAACAATGTATTCATGTAAGCATCCTACTAAGCAAAGTAGCATTAATATTAGCACTTTAAAAGCGGTGGCTCGTTTTATTTTACAGGTTACTATCCCTATGTGTAGGGGCTGCAGTTTTTGATATTCCTTTTCTTTAAACCAGCAAGGTAAAACAGAGGCCACTACTTCTATCACATCAAGTGGATTTAGTGCTCACATACTCACACTGAGCCGTGAACACTTCCCAGTTTATCAATGGGGGATAATTGAAAATTATTATTACTACTATCGGTGTCATGCGTGCAATGGTCGTACCAGGCGCGCGATATTGAATCTTGATCCTATCATTAATGACGCGAGACCTGCACGACCTTGTAGCAACCGTTATAGCTCTTCATTATTGTACTGTGGCACTAAGAGTGATTTCACGCAATGAAAGGGAGAATGTACAGATTAAAGGACTTATTTATTTAACAGTTTAATACTGAACAACTATACAATCAAATGGGGGTGGGGGAAGAAAGAACTGAGTTCAGCAGCTTGCCCCAACGCTCGTTCATAATAATCCGCGATAGCAGAAGACAAGAAATTTTAGGGACGATCGCCGTATTATCAAATGGGCCTAATTTACTAAAGGAAGGGGTTGCAGGCATGCAACGACCACCACCATGAATCAGCCAAAGACTAAGAAAGATGCTACTGTGGGTGAGTCGCTAGGTAGCCTCCTGTACTAAAGGAATACAACCAGCAAGACGCGAAACTATTCATTTACCTTTGGCTCGCGGTACGACAACGTTAACGAAACATGAAGGGGCGCCAGACACTCACCCCGTGGCGTAGGACAAAGGGCACAAGTTTTGAAGCTAGGAAGACCTAAATTCTGAGTCGAATTTTACACAGGAGAACTGAAAGAGCTACTGTCGGACGAAGTGGAAAAGTGAGCATGAATGTACGCACTTCAGTGCCGTACTGCAAGCTTCTGTGACTAACCAACACGTCTCGCACATTATGCCCAACTGTATAAGGAAAACCCTACAGTCTTATAACACGGAAAACATCGCATAAACCGTAATTCAAGGAGCACACATAAGTACAATGACCTATACGGTTCCCTCTGGGCCGCAGGGCGCGAATCTACAGTGCACGCCGGCGCTCATGCTTACCGAACTTCATCTCCTGGAAGCAGAACCTCCGGCCTCCGGCACGGTTACACTAGAACTGCCCTACTGCCCCTTTGTCCACTATCCATCCGCGGAGGGCGGTTGGCGCCCGCCCGCGAAAAACGGGCGCGCACCTGAACTGGCCAATCATAGGGCCGGAATTTCAAAGGGAGGCGATCTCGCAACCTTAAAGTTGAGAAGAAATATCAGTTACAAGGTTGGTAAGGCAGGTTGGGGAACTGAGAGCAGGAGAAACTTTGGTCACTACTGAACTTTCAAATGCCGCCACGTGCTACCCTGGCGATCGGAAAAAAGGATAGGAAACGGGGAGCCATCATGGCTGCTAGGAAGACTGCTGCCCTCGCCTATAAATAAAGAAAATTCCTGGCGCCAAGCTCCTCTCACAGATCAGTGTGAGACAGGCTGTAAAAATCGTCAAATAAATCAGGCAACCCATAGAAATTATTAATATTACCTGAATTATTAGTTTACCGAATACCAGAATGCGTGGATTAAAATATGAAATGCGAGCACTGAATGATCAATGAAGTGCACGTCTTTCAACTTTACAAGGTAATATATATGTAATTCTCTGTCTCTGTTTTTTTTTTTTAGATATTAGGTACCAAATATCATCAAAATCATAGTCCCTTTAAAATATAGCGTACGAAATAGTGCTATTTTAAACCAAGTTGTTATTTTGAAAGTACATAATGGCATCCGTCCATCCTTGAGGGATGATGGTGAAGCATGCTTGGTTTAGAGTCTGCAGCGTCTGCTGTGGCTAAAAAGTCCCACTCGAGAGTGGCAGTCGCTACTGCAGTTTGGACATGTGAAATTTGAGGGACTTCGAACAGAAGCCGCTCTGTCTCTTCGCTTTGTCCTCTTCCTGATTTGTTCCTGTGTGCGTTCGTCCTCTGAAAGCTTGACGCCGTTGCGCACAGTTACTCGCCACTTGACACGGTCATCTGCAATGCTTTCCCAGCGACTTGGATTGATTCTGGTCTTGGTCAGGCCTGTCTTGCAGACATCCTTGAAACGAAGATGCGGTCGTCCCACTGGCCTCACACCTTCCTGAAGTTCGCCGTACAGCAGCTGTTTCGGTATCCGTTCAGGATCCATGCGCCTGACATGTCCCAACCATCTTAGACGTCGATGACCCAGGAGTGCAAAGATACTGGTTGTGCTTGCACGATGAAAAACTTCGGTGTTGGGTACTCAATTTATTTTGAAAGTACACTAATTTTAATTGTATATAATGTCCGTCCACGGTAGCTGAGTGGCGCCGGCACGGTAACTCAGCGTGTTCTGTCAGAGGGTTAGCTACCCTCCGTAATTAAAAAAAAAAAACGGAGTTAATGGATCAACGACGAATGGAAACGGGTGTCTTGCGACGTCCGCCCCGAGCAGATGCAACGATCGAAAACGAACAAAATGAGATTAAAAGAAAAAAAAAGTGGTCAGCGCGACAGACTGTCAATCCTAAGGGCTCGGGTTCGATTCACGGCTGGGTCGGAGATATTCTCTGCTGAGGGACTGGGTGTTGTCCTAATCATCATCATTTCATCCCCATCGACGCGCAAGTCGCCGAAGGAGCGTCAAATAGAAAGACTTGCACCCGGCGACCGGTCCACCCGATGGGAGGCCCTGATCACACGACATTTATTTATTTATTGTATGTAATATGCAATATCTAATAAAAAAATAATTTTATCGTTCATCAAACTCTGAATGCTTACAGAGCGGTTCCGTGTTCGCCAGACATTCATTTCCTAGCGTAAGATTCCTTTTCGTCATGGAAGCGGACCAAATAACATATGTTGGAAAATATGTAAAGTTACAGGTAGAGAATGTAAGTAGGCTGTTTAGCTTTTTATGTTGATAACGCCACGTAGCGCTCTGTATGAAAATCACTGACTGTGCTGTGTGCAGTGTGTGGCTGGTTTGCATTGTTGGAATATTCGCTATTGTAGTGTTGGGCAGTTGGATGTGAACAGCGCGTAGCGTTGCGCAGTTGGAGGTGAGCCGCCAGCAGGGGTGGATGTGGGGAGAGAGAGTGCGGAGTTTTGAGAGCGGATGATCTGGACGTGTGTCCATCAGAGAGAGAGAATTTGTAAGACTGTGTATCATGAACTGATGTATATATTATGGCTTTAGAACACTATTAAGGTCAAAACATTGTTTGTTCCCTATCAAAATCTTTCATTTGCTAAGTATGCCTATCAGTAGTTAGTGCCTTCAGTAGTTGGAATCTCTTATTTAGCAGGCAGTATTGGCGCTCCCTGTATTGCAGTAGGTCTAGTAACGAAGATTTTTGTGAGGTAAGTGATTCATGAAAGGTATAGGTTATTGTTAGTCAGGGCAATTCTTTTGTAGTGATTATTGAAAGTCAGATTGCGTTGCGCTAAAAATGTTGTGTGTCAGTTTTGTGATGATCAGAATAAGTAAAGAGAGAAATGTCTGAGTACGTTCAGTTTTGATCATCTGTTTGAGAATCAAATAACGTAAGAGGTTTATCAGCACAGCCATTCATAAATTTTTCTAAGGGGATGTTTCAAGAATAAGGAGAGGTAACGCAATAAAAAAAGTAAAAGAGTAATTAGAAAGTCTGTTGCTTGAGTTAACGGTAATGTAACGGGAGTACTGAAACAACGGACGAAAAATGAAGGAGAACAAAGAAAATAAGCTGCTAGCCGAGATGAAGGTCACATGTTGAGAGTTTGCTCGTCAGCGCAGACGCTTGTGTACTTGGGAACTTTCTGACGTCAGCAGGGTTTGCGTCCTGGGAGCATCTGAGGCGCTATCTCGCGACGGCACCGCCGTTGCAGTTTGCGTTAAGCGGTCTGCCACTCCTTATCTGCATTCTTTGGCTTCCGGTACAGCCGGCGACCCGGGGCATATGGAGGCGGACACCAGAAGCTGGTGCTCTGTGCTGTAGCGGGCACCAGTACTTCGGACCACTTAAAAAGCAAGCGTAGTAGCTGTGTCGACTTCTGCTTTGTTTGGCATCCTAGTGAAGTTACATAAACGAAGCAGATTATCATCTTAGCGGAGTTAAATTTCTCTTGTACGACTTCAAGTTTCATAAATAGCTTACACTGGCAGCAGTATCTTTGTCACATGACTCTGTTACGATCAAAACTTTACTCCCATCGTAGTAAGTATTAGGGAGGGTGGTTATCGCTGAAACAACCGATTTTCGGTTATACCGGTTTTTTTCTTCTCCAGTTTAACCTATCTATTAAGAACTGCTCAAAATAACAAGTTTCTAAAACAAATGATTTCCGGTTTTTTAATGCTATTACTTCCACCAATAAACGTAGACTTCTAACGACGTTTGAAAAATAACGCAGGTGAAGAATCAGGAGTTTTCAATCGATAAGGGTTGAGGTTGTGGTAGAAATCTGTCTCGCTGTGTAAAGCGAAGATGGCGAAGGTGCAGGAGACGGGCGCAGCGATGGCGAAAGCGAAATGTCACAATCTGATGACTTCCTTTCATCGTAACTTTTGGAAGGTATCAACGTTTCATCCTGAAGCAACCACAGAATTAAGGCGTCTGTTATTCTCCCAAGTTTATAGCATGCCAATAACATTATAGGTGTATCGCTCAAATTTGCCTGCCGTTCCGAGGTATTCTGGATGTTTGCTCCCTATATAATGTTGCAAGATTCTTTTGCCTCTTCCAGGTTTAATCGTTCGAAGAAAGATTGAGCATTGTAATGTAGTTCATTTCTAGCACACTTCGTAAAAAACGTCCAATCTAGGAATGGTGCAATTCTGCAGTTCACCATACTGACCAGGTGTGGTCACGTCTAGCTCACTGCACGTATATGCATACCGTCTAATGGGCGATGCCACTCGGCAATAGACGCATTACTGTTTCACCAATGCTGTACCAATTCTTATGTCATGTCTATGTTGGCAGTTTCTGTTGGAGTTTTTGCAGAAAGTAGGGAAACCGATCAGTCTTACATCGGTTTCCCCTCTTTCTGTAATAACTCAATTTTTCAAAGAATGGAAATTTTGCGAATAAATATTACTCCTTCCGTTTTAAAGTTTTATTTAAAGCCAAAAATATTAGCACTGCTGCAGTGGTAAATTTTTACTCGGTTGCTAGTGAAAGATGAAAAAAATCTTTTATTCCGAGACCATACAAATGCCGAAACACCGGTTATTCATGACTAAAATACCGTTATTTGTTTGAGCCGGATGGTTTTTCCCATCATTAGAATGTGCCACATAGGAATATATATATATATATATATATATATATATATATATATATATATATATATATATATATATATGAGAGAGGGGGAGGGAGGGATAGTGGGAAGAGAAGGTATTCAGATGGACTGGTCTGCTTATACAAGTGGTAAATCACGTTGCTAAATATTACAGAGTGTTCTAAAGACGACAATGAATAAAAGCTGTATCTCTGCTGAAATTGGGCCATAGCTCAATCTGGAGGAGAGGAGTACGGGGAAATCAGACAACGGTGTACAATTGTAGGAAGTTAACAGGAATAAATCAAATATTCATATTTTGTTGTTTGCACGGTCACCATTGGGATAGATCTCAGAATAAGAACATCGCTAGAAAATAAAAAGTAAAATTTATTACGTCGATGTTCATTGAATAACTGTCGTGTACAATGAGCCACGTTATTTTGGACGGAGAATCATCGGCAGATGAAAGAGTATGTTTAGACCCTGGCTATTCGTGTTGTATATTAACGACGTTGCAGACAATATCAATAGTTAATTTCACAACTGTCGAAGACGATGCATTTATCTCTTATGAAGTTCTGTCTGAAAAATGTTGTGCAAATGTTGTCAGATCTTGATAAGATTTCAAAGTGGAGCGAAGATTGACAACTAACTTTAAATGTTCAGAAACAAAGATAATGCAATTTCAAAATAAAAAGAAAACGTAGTACCCTATGATTGAGGTCCCACTGAGTCATAGTTGAAACGGTAAAAATCATACAAATACCTGGGTATAACTAGAATGAGATTTTCACTCTGCAGCGGAGTGTGCGCTGATATGAAACTTCCTGGCAGATTAAAACTGTGTGCCCGACCGAGACTCGAGCTCGGGACCTTTGCCTTTCGCGGGCAAGTGCTCTAACCAACTGAGCTATCGAAGCACGACTCACGCCCGGTACTCACAGCTGTACTTCTGCCAGTACCTCGTCTCCTACCTTCCAAACTTTACAGAAGCTCTTCTGCAAACCTTTCAGAACTAGCACTCCTGAAAGGAAGAATATTGCGGAGACATGGCTTGGCCACAGCCTGGGGGATGTTTCCAGAATGAGATTTTCACTCTGCAGCGGAGTGTGCGCTGATATGAAACTTTCTGGTAGATTAAAACTGGTGCCCGACCGAGACTCGAGCTCGGGACCTTTGCCGTGACCAGGCTGTGGCTAAGCCATGTCTCCGCAATATCCTTTCTTTCAGGAGTGCTAGTTCTGCAAGGTTCGCAGAAGAGCTTCTGTAAAGTTTGGAAGGTAGGAGACGAGATACTGGCAGAAGTACAGCTGTGAGTACCGTGTGTGAGTTGTGCTTCGGTAGCTCAGTTGGTTAGAGCACTTGCCCGCGAAAGGCAAAGGTCCCGAGATCGAGTCTCGGTCGGGCACACAGTTTTAATCTGCCAGGAAGTTTCATATCAGCGCACACACCGCTGCAGAGTGAAAATCTCATTCTGGAAACATCCCCAAGGCTGTGGCTAAGCCATGTCTCCGCAATATCCTTTCTTTCAGGAGTGCTAGTTCTGCAAGGTTCGCAGAAGAGCTTCTGTAAAGTTTGGAAGGTAGGAGACGAGATACTGGCAGAAGTACAGCTGTGAGTACCGGGTGTGAGTCGTGTTTCGGTAGCTCAGTTGGTTAGAGCACTTGCCCGCGAAAGGCAAAGGTCCCGAGCTCGAGTCTCGGTCGGGCACACAGTTTTAATCTGCCAGGAAGTTTCATACCTGGGTATAACTATTTGTAGGGATATGAAGTGCCGGTCGCTGTGGCCAAGCGGTTCTAGGCGCTGCAGTCCGGAACCGCGCTGCTGCTTAAGGTCGCAGGTTCGAATCCTGCCTCGGGTATGGATATGTGTGATGTCCTTAGGTTAGTCAGGTTTAATTAGTTCTAAGTCTAGGGAACTGATGACCTCAGATGTTAAGTCCCATAGTGCTTAGAGCCATTTGAACCATTTTCTTTTTTTGGATATGAAATGGAGCGACAGCATATGCTCAGTCGTGCCTATAGCTGATGGGAGACTTTAGTTTATTAGTGTAATGCAAGGAAATTGCTTACAAAGCACTTGTATGACGCTTTCTAGTGTATTGCTCAAATGCAGACACATAGGAAAAAGAACTAATAGGCGGTATTGAACGTATACAAGGCAGGACTGCAACAGGTCACAGGTTTGTTTGATCCATAGGAGAGTGTGACGGTGCTGAAAATTCTGAAGTGGTAGCCGCCTGAAGATAGGCGCAAATTATCCCGAGAAAGCTTATTTACAAAGTTGCAACGATCAACTTTAAGAGAAGAATGTTCGAATATGCTACGACACCCTACATATCACTCCTGTAGGACTGACGAAGACACGATTAATTACTAAGCGCACAGGGGAACGGGAAGAAGCCCTAATAACTGGTACACTGGGATGTACCCTCTGCCATGCATCACATAATGTTCGAAGGGATGGCTATGAATGTAGAATAGGTGGAACAGAACATTGCCTGAATCTAAATTGTTCACTCGTCATAGCTAGGGCACGTATTTTAATGTCCTGAAAAATTGCAAAATGCGCTAGCTTTTATGACCTCAAAATGTAAAATATGATTTTATACAGCTTTATTTCAAAACTTTCTTGTTGATGTTTTATATATGCCATGTAAAACAAAATTCACTTCAGAACAAAATTGTGAGTATACATCTTAAATTTTGCATTGTTTAAAACTAACTGCATCTGTAGTGGAGCTTCCATATAGATTTTCTTGCCACAGAAAATTAAATTGTCTCACCAGAGCAATTTGATGGCACCTCTTCTGCTACTCCATGTAACACATATGCAAGGCAAGTCACATGACCACGCTGGAGTAGAGAGTCTCTAGCCATGTGTGAAGCACCATCGGTTACTAAAAGTAAAGCGCTGTTTATCTTCACACCACGCTGCCAACAGTAGCTTCAAAGATGTCAAAAAGATGACAACTGTCGAGTGGTTTACTCTACCGAGAGATTCACAAGTTAGGAGGAACATTTCTTCAGGCCCATCAACTTTTAGAACACCACCATCAACACTTGCAACAAAACGCTCACTCACATCGGTGGTTTCTTCTATGGACAACCAGTTCTTTTGGTCAGCAACGTTAATTTGTATATTGTTGAGCACCAGTTCTTCGCACGGATTAGCAGCTATCTCTCAATGTAGACTGAGACAGCCAGTCCAATCGAAAAGTCCTCTTTATTCTATCTATGTGATTCCTGAAATTACAGTTTTTAACATATTGCCATGGATTCCACAAAGTGTTATACTTTATGGAATCGCCAATCTTATTCTTTTTAACAAGGCAGTTTCCGACATAGAGAACATTGAACAAGAGACTACTATCCTTTTCTTCAGTTCACTTGAAGTCCATAGAGCTATTTGTTAGGTCCGAAATTTCTCCATCAGTGCAATTAATGGAATTTCTTATGTGAATATTTGAGTATGACTAAAACTTTTCTTTTGATATTTCAATGCAACTAGCGTATTTTGCGGTTCACTCCCTTTTATTTTTGGTTTTCATTCGTTTATTGAGTACAAAACACGAAAATGTTTTTTTTCACTCTATTCACTATGATATTACACCTCACAATGCACAAAATTCTAAATAATACACTTTCGTGCACCACTGCTCACTTAAAACTCACTGTTCACTGTAAAAATTGAAAGATAACGCCGATCGCTGCCAACAGCACTCTCGCATCGTGTCGATCTACTGACTTCTTTGACGGGTCGTTATAGAGACGTTAATGCTGATGTGTCGTGCACACTTGCAGTAGTGATTATGAAATTTATTAAGCGAACTCTGTTGTACAACAGTTCAATTAGTGGCACCCACTGTTAGATCACATAGGCTGACAGTAGCTCCAAAAAAGACTACTTATTGGTACTGACAAGTACCGATCAATGTCCACGCAGTAATTACCAACATCTCTTCAGCAAATAAAAAGAAATTCAATATCATATGCTACTTTACATTAGCAAGTGATACTTGTTAACCATTATTTCAGTTTTGAAGAAGTGAGCCTCTAGGAAAAGCGCAACAGCCTTGTTCGAGATTGTTTTCGTAAACGTTGAAAATAAAGTGATGGTTTATCTGTTTATTGTCATTGCCTCGTCACTTTGTGTTGTCTGCTAGTACCCGGTACGAGTACCCAAACAAAAATGTCCGTGCTTTGTATAAACACTGTACCAAACGTAACGTCTATTTGTGAAATATCGATATTCCTGTATCGTACTTTTCTGAGTTTTTGAAAATATGGGAATTTGTCTAAATTCACGCTGTAGATTCAGCATGTGCTGACGAGTTTCCTAACTACGAGAACATGTTGTCTAATAACAGACGTTCCCTCACTATAGAGAACCTCCATATGGTGATTGCAATACGCTGCAGTAGCTCTAAGATGGTTGTATTACAATTTTCGTACATCTTCAAACAATGAGACAAAAACATGGTGATTTAAAAGTAATTCTCCTTTTTGTAATTTCAGTTACAACCTCCTGCAAAGTTTTAGATTACTTTGGTTCATTTTATAACTCTCTTTATACACGTTTTACATCTTTTTACGCCATTTTACGTTACTTTTAGATTATTTTAGTGATAATTTTCCAGGTATTCATTTTAGTGGTAATATTCCGGGTATTCTAGGTCATAAAAGTCCGGGCCCTACGGTTACGGGTTCTTTTTCGTATTCATAAATTAAGTGAATTCTTACTGGAGGCAGCTGCCCCTTTGGACGTCCCCCCCCCCCTCCCCTCCCCCCCTCATTGTTCACCGCTGGATGCGATTTTTATTGATTACGTGCGAAGCCGCTTTTTTTTTCTTTTTTGTTGCTTCGAGAGCGTTTTATCGACCCCACGCAACACTGTCTTACATTACCGAACTGGCAGTGTGTTACTCTGCTTGTCTACTATAATCCTGACAAATAAAGCTTCGTAGTAATTGTTGTATTTATTTGTGACAATATCACGTAAAACACTATCATGTGAGCAACTTTTTCATTTTTTTGTCCTTGTGTCCTTAAAGATACGCCAAATTTGTACAGTTTTTGACAGCAGATAATATGACAGAAGTTGACGGAAACATGAGCAATCACCGAAAAAGGTGTAAATGCGACATTATAGGTACAATAAAAATACACTCTAGTACACTACAGTATCTGAATTCGTCCATTAATTGCTGTAAAATTCACCTAAAATTTAGAAAATAATTTGACATGTCATTAAAATCCCGGCCTTAACTGTAATTAATAATATGATAGTATGTCAATCAAGCCACAGGTCAGCGAACAAATCTACCAGCTGTCCTTTTCCTTCCAGATCAGCTATGCCAGTTCAAAACTGATATCTGTGTGCCCCAAGAAAGGCGTACAAACTGACCAGTCGGCAGCCTTCATTTAGATCAGCAAATTATATTTTTTGCTTGCTGCATAAATAGTTTCATTTTCGCGACTTCGGTAGTTCCGAGTTCAACATGTGACAACTAGTCTGCATCGCTCCTGTGCCATATTTCACCTATTCAATGAATCATGAATCTGTTTTTGGCCGTAGCTTCGCCCTTAAACACAAGCTACTCAAGGCATTGCCTTCTAACGTCTTTGCACCGTGTCGCCTCGCTTAAGCTCTCCTCACATGGGACATGCAAGCGACAGTGGACTAGGGGCTGCTCGAGCACTGTAACGTCACAGTGTAGAATTCCTTATTTCTTAACGTATCGAACCGTAGAGCACAATAACGAAAGTACGATTTTTGCTTCATGGAGAGGACTGTAGCAAATGAAATGTAAGATAACGTTCTACGTCACAAGAAAAACTTTGTAGATGGCATATTAGATTACGGTTTTCGTAGTAGAAATTCCATACTTGCTGAGTTTTGTACAGGATTCGGCGAAAGGACATCCCGTATCTGGAGAGGCCGCTGTGTGAGTTGTGGTGGGGATACAGATGTGGAAGATCGGAGAGTGCGAGCTATTTTCAGTAGGAGCAATGGCGTGGATTGGTAAGCATCACGCTTTTGTTGTGGAGGAGTGTATTTGTAATGATGGTTCTGTGATTACTACACATCGAGCATTTCACATGCATTTCGAACTTGGCCGACATGATTCGGTTCCTAATAGAAAAACTATTCGAGGTTTGGTATCAGACTTCGGAACATCAGGTTCAGCACTGAGAACAAAACCTACTGCCCGATCTCAGACTTCAACAATGCCGGAGAATGTGGCGGTTGTGAGAGCATCCATCCAGCAATCTCCAAAGCGTTCAGCACTTAAACTCATTTTAAGGGACTGAAGGCCGATCTGTTTAATTGTAAAAAACCATTCAACAGCCAAGATAGCGTAAAATATTTTTTTTATTTAAGATAACCGGTTTCAATAGACTATGGTGTCATCTTCAGCTCTTAAAATCTTTCGTTGTAAAATGTGTTCATTTACACACAAGATGTCAGCACATTATAAAAGGTTTGTCATCGCTAAAATATTTGAAAACATAAAGCAACTTGTGAAACAGGCTATGTCCATATACATGCTGCTCACAGTTGCTTTGTTGCATCATAAAAACACAGTACAAAAGCCGACCGGTGTGGCCGAGCGGTTCTAGGCACTTCAGTCCGGAATCGCGCTGCTGCTACGGTCGCAGGTTCGAATCCTGCATCGGGCACGGATTTGTGTGATGTCCTTAGGTTGGTTTGGTTTAAGTAGTTGTAAGTCTATGGGACTGATGACCTCAGATGTTAAGTCTCATAGTGGTTACAACCAATTGAACCATTTGAACAGTACAAAACAGCACAACTGTTTACATACAAGGGGTAGGAAAAATAATGTCAAAAGTGGTAGTAATGGGGTGATTGTGTTTGACGGTCAACAACACAGGTGAGGCACATGTCGCACTTTACTGTGTTTGTTCAGTGCGGGCTAGGCATCAGTGCAGGTTTACGAGTAGTGCACACTTCGTAATTGCATTCAGAGGCCGAAGTCGACGTGCAACGAAATACCTAACAGAGTTACAAAGAGGGATTATGGGGGCTCGATTAGATGGAGCATCAGTAACCAAGACAGCAGACTTATTGAATGTTTCAAGAGCAACTGTTTCAACAGTCATGACATCCTACACAAAACATAGGAAAACATCATCGCGTAAACGTAATAGTTGGCGGAAATCAAATCTAGATGACAGAGATCGTCGTACGCTAACACGAATTGTGTCACAACAACACAAAACTACGGCGACTAAAGCGACTGCAGAGCTCACTAGCCATCTTATAGATCCTATCGACACTGTCGGCCGAGAACTCCATAAAGGGAATATTCACGGACGAGCTGCTATACCGAAACCATCAGTGACAACAGTCAACGCAAAGAAGAGTAAAACATGGTGTCACGAGCATAAATCCTTGACGACTGATCAGTGGAAACACGTTATATGGCCCGGCGAGTCGACGTTTTCGTTATTTCCAACATCTGGCCGGTTTTACGTCTGGGCAAGGCCAAAAGAAGTCTGCAATCCTGATTGCTTCATTCAAACGGTTAAGCATGGAAGTGGAAGTCTGATGGTGTGGGCTGCCATATTATGGTATTCTGCTGGTCCCATCATTACACTTAAAGGCCGTGTTTCAGCCAACGATTATATGAGCATTTTAGGTGATCGGGGGCACCCCATGTTTCAAATGTTGTTCCGCAACTATAATACCGTATTTCAGGACGATAATGCACCCCTTCACACAGCCAGGCCAGTACAATCGTTGTATGAGGAGCAAATAACTGAACTGCAGCGTCTTTCCTGGCCAGCACATTCCTGTGTGAGCGGAGCAGATTTCCGCCTCCCTCGTCACTGCAGGAGTTAGAAGAGGTTATGATCAAAAAGTGGCATAATATTCCACTGGAGATTACACAATCATTATATGCCAGTATTCCAAGAAGAATCGCAGCTGTGTTACGGGAAAATGGGGGTCGAACGACTTATTAATAAACCGTTCACAAGTAAGTACCAGTGTTAACATTATTTTGCCTATCCCTGTATGCTGGACATACTCTAAACAGTGCAAATCCACTTTTAATGACGTATAAGGTACAATTTACAGTGCTGTTGTGTGAGAGAGATTTTGAAATTTGAAAGCTGTGAGCGAGGAGATTCTTGAGAACAGTCCCCTTGGCGCTGTTTTGATTTCTTCTAAAATGTTCAAATGTGTGTGATTATTTCTAAGGGACCAAACTGCTGAGGTCATCGATCCCTAGACTTACACTCTACTAACCTACGCTAAGAACAACGCACACACCCATGCCCGAGGGGGGACTCGAACCTCCGACGGGAGGCGCCGCGCAGTCAGTGACATGGCACTTCTAACTGCGCGGCCACTCCGTGCGGCCCGATTTCTTCTCACGAGGCCCATTTCCAATTGCCAGATACTGTAAATAAACAAACTTTCCACTACTGTACAGCAGAAAATCCTCAGGAACTTCGCCAATTATCACTTCACAGCCACCAAGCGACAGTTTGGTGCACCGTTGCAAGGTCTGGTGAGTGAGTTCTGAGATGCCCTGCTTATTCCGCAGGACAGGACAGATAGAATAAATCGTGGAAAAGGGTCAAAATAAAGGGCTTTCAGTTACACTGGAACATTCATCTTTATTATTTGATCAAACATTACAAGAGCCCAAAAAAATTTTTTAAACACACAGCTTTAATCTTCGGGAGTTAATTACTGGCTGAAAGCCACTTTAATTTAAAAACGGCTGAAGGCCAATAACTTAAAACGAAAGCATAATTAGAAATTTAAAAAGCAACCCATATCTTAAAACAGTTCTTTAGTTAGGCTGAAGTAAACAAGTTAAACTCAAATCGGCTGAAGGCCGAAGACTTAAAAATTAAAAACTTTTTTTAAAATGCTTACGTGAAAGAGTACCTTAAACAAGTCTGAAGGCATTAAGAGTAAAACAACTCGAATTTAAAACACAAAACCGGCTAGAAGCCAGACAAGTACCAACAACAAGAACAAATTAAAAAAAGGGGCAGTACATACAAGGGCTCTCAGATGTTCGAGGGTGGGCCTGAAATTCAAACACTAACGCTCGTTTAGGTGAGACAGGCAGTCGGGCCTACCATTCACGATCCGACGACAGCCCAACCGACCGACAGTCAGCGGGCCCACCGACAAGGTAACTTCCACTTCAACCGACCAGGGCACAACAAGGAGTTCAACGGAACAACGTAGAAGATATTGGCGCCCACAACCAATCATACATGGAGCTGTCAAACTACACACCGTGCTGGGCAGCAACAAGACGATGAGTAAATTACACTGCCTGAAATTTACGTCAACGGCCAGGCAGATAACCGGAACGTTAATGGCCGCAAGGCAGAAGATTCCGCTGGTGCACTTCAATTCAAATAACCAAATACAGTGAAACTCCACCAGAGGGTGGCAAGAATTTTCCAAGCTGAAAACCACATTGTTGCTCGTGGGAATATCCTAACAGCCGACAACGAACCCCAAACGGCACAGTGTGAACAGTCTTGCCTTGGTGGTAGGTTAAATCAAAACTCAACTTTCGTGTCCAGGTTTCCACACACTCCGACCCCGCGTAGAGACCGCCAGCGGCCCGGCCAAACGACGCCCCGCCGAGAATTCCTCGCTGCTCCACGCCAACCGACCGACTGAGAGGCAGTACGCCGACAACATTTAAAATAACTTGTCAGTAAAAATCACACAAACTACTCACAGTTTCACGAACACTTGCCCGAAGAATTGGACAATGCTAATGGCAGTGACTGTACAATAACAAGGACAAATCACGAGGCGGCACACACAGCCAACCTATAAGCGATCACCGGCCAAATACACGTCGTCTGGCGAGACGACCGACCGACGAGCGACCTAAGTCCTCCCTACTCAAATCATGTGTGTCGACAAATGTCGGGCAAGTCATGGCGGTCCGGACCTCACTGCTGCCGCGTCCCGACTCAACTCGTGCTGCGTACCAACTCAAAGACTGCCAGGTCCGAAGTAACTGACAACACACGACGACCGGGAAGTAATAGCAGTCCAGCAAAGATAATACAGGAGGGCCTATATCGATAAGCGCCGCTGCTGCCACTCATGGGCAGACAAGGCAACAACTCATTGTCACTAGTAACTGAAAATTAACATAACGAGGTGGCAGTATGGTAAAAAAAATACAAGATGTTAAATAAGCGATGGCACGAACACGAACCACGCACGACTCAGAATCCACATTTTTTCGACGAAGATGGCGTGAAGATAACTGTTGATTCAAATGGCTACTGTCCCGTAATAGAGGCCTTCCACCGACCTAAGATAAGCTCTCTTCATGAGGAAACAGCACCTTTCCCCCTGGGTCACTCAATTTAGCACCTTCTGATTTTTTTCTGTTGGACGCAAGCGTACAAACATAGCCCCACAACCTGCAATAACTTGAGACAATGAACCAGGAAGCCCCTGACATTCTACTGGAAATAGTACGAAGAGCTATTGACTACTTCAGGGAAAAGCTTCATCAACGTGTCAAAAATGAAGGCCGTCCTAATTTTTAAAAGCAACTAACGTAGAATGGCACACTACCTGTTGTTCACAAACAACAGTATTTTCTCTGTATCTTCTTCTGTTTGTTTGTAACTAACTTTTGAAATACGGGAGGTATTTTTGCTGGACCCTGTATTGCAGCTTACATTCTGTTTTGCGTCAGTGCTGTTTCAGAGACCAACACACTAGGATCTCTTGAAAACAAGTCGTTCTTGGCTAAAAACTTTCCGTATTTGCTTCCTTTCAAATTATATAACTGCATGTTACGAACTTATGCTGTACCAAAGCAAAGGCGCACTGAAGATTTATACATTTACATCTGCAACATACTCCGCAACCCTCCTAATGGTGTTTGGTGGAGGGTACTTTCGCTACCACTATCTGATCCCTCCAACCCTTTTCCACTCGCGAATGGTGCGTGGGAAGAATGATCGTCGGTAAGCCTCTGTATTTTCTCCTCGTGGTCAATACGATGTATGTGAGGGGAAGTAATATGTTGTCCGACTCCTCCTGCGAAGTGCTGTCCAGAAATTTCAATAGAAACATTCTTCGTGATGCACAACGCCTCTCTTGTAACGTCTGGTATCTCTATAACGCTCTCTCGCGAGCTAAACGATCCCGTGACGAAACGCGCCGCTCTTCGTTGGATCTTCTCTATCTTCTCTATCAGTCCTACCTGATAAGGATCCCAGATGGATGACCAATACTCAAGAATAGGGTGAACAAGCGCTTGTAAGTCACTTCTTTCGTGGATGAGTTACATTTCATTAAGATTCTTCCGATGAATCTAAATCTGGTGTCGGCTTTTCCCACTATCTGTTTTATGTAGTCATTCCACATAAGGTCGCTTTTGATAGTTACGCCTAGATATTTTACGGAAGACGCAGTCTCCAGCTGTTTGTCATCAATAGTGTAGCTGTACAGTATTGCACTTCTTTTCCTATGTATGCGTAATATTTTACATTTATTAACGTTAAGGGTCAACTGCCAGAGCCTGCTCCAAACATCAGTTCTCTGCAGGTCGTTCTGCAAATTCTTACTATCTTTCGGCGTTGATACTGTGGTATGGACAACTGGATCATTTGCGAATAGCCTTAAAGAGCATCTGACGCTTTCTACTAGATCAGTTATATTTATTGTAAACAGCAACGGTCCTATCGCACTTCCCTGTGGTACTCCGGATATTACCTTTACATCTGTCGATTTTGTTCCGTTCAGAGCGATGTGTTGACTTCTACCTGCAAGAAAGTCTTGAATACAATCGCAAGTCTGCTCCGATGCTCTGTAAGCTCGTATTTTTTTCGTTAAACGGTAATGCGGGACGGTGTCAAATGCCTTACTGAAATTGAGGAACACGGCATCAACCTGAGCGCTGTTGTCCACTGCGCTGTGAATCTCATCGGGGAACAGAGCGAGCTGAATTCTGCAGGATCTCTGTTTTGCGGAATCCATGATGATTTCTATAGAGGAGATGTTCATTTTCCAAAAAAACGTCATAATTCTTAGCATAAAACATGTTCCATAGTTCTACAACAAATTGACGTCAACGATATACGTCTATAATTGTTTGGATCTGTCTTACAGCCTTCCTTAAAAACGGGAATGGCCTGCGCATTTTTCCAGTCGTTAGGTACCGTTCGTTGCTCAAACGATCTACAATAAATTACTGCTAGAAGGAGAGCTAATTCTTTCGCATAATCTTTATAGAATATTATAGGTACTTCATCTGGTTCTGACACCTTTCCACTGCTAACCGATTGTAGCTGCTTTTCAATTCCGCGATTGGTTACCTCAATAACTGTCATTTGGACGTTCGCACGACGATTGAAAGGAGGGACATTGTTACAATCCTCCGCGGTGAAACAACTGCGGGAGACCGAATTCAGTTTTTCGGCCTTCTCTCTGTTATCTTCCGTTTCGGTACCGGTGTGGTCGCTGAGAGAATGAATAGATAATTTTGACCCACTTACTGATTTTACATACGACCATAAGCTCTTAGGGTTTTTACTCAGGTCGGTTGACAACGTCTTACTTTCAGAGTCATTGAACGCTTCTCCCATTTCTTTCCTTACGCTCATTTACGCCTCGTTCAGCTTTTTTTTTTTGTCAGCTAGGTTTTTACTTCTCTTGTTTACGTAGCACTTTTCTAACACGGATATCAAACCATGCTGGATCTTTCGCATCCCTTAAACCTTACTCGGAACATACTTGTCTACGGAATATTGAACGATGCTTTTGATTTCCCATTTGTTCTTCACATCTACGTCCTCATCACCGAATATTTGATGCCGACTGTTGAGGTATTCTGAAATTTGTACCCTGTCACTCTTGCTGAGCAAATGAATTTTCCTACCTTTCTTAGCATTCCTTGTAGGGCCCGTCGTCATGGATGCTGTCACAGTCTTATGATCACTGATACCCTCCTTTACGTTAACTAATACGATAAGTTCAGCTCTGTTTGTTGCCAGGAGGTCTAAGACGTTACCTTCACGAGTTGATTCTCAAGATATCTGCTCAAGGCAATTTTCGTACAAGACGTTCAGGACAATGCCACACGAATCCTTGTCTCTGGCACCAGTTTTGATGGTGTAACAATGCCGACCTGCTAAGTTGAAGTCACCCCCTATTACAACGGCATGATAAAAAGAAACTGTTGTTCTTGGTACGATCTGTTATAATCAAATGTCATTAATTGACATATCAACAGTTAATAATTTTTATCTTATGTGGAAGACTATTTTAAATTCGTAATGCAGTTTAGAAGTTGATGTACTTGCCGACTGGACATGGAACTTTCATTTTGCGTTGTTCCTGGACACTGAAGTTTCGCCGGCCGGGGTGGACGAGCGGTTGTAGGCGCTACAGTCTGGAGCCGCGCGACCGCTACGGTAGCAGGTTCGAATCCTGCCTCGGGCATGGATGTGTGTGATGTCCTTAGGTTAGTTAGGTTTAAGTAGTTCCAAGTTCTAGGGGACTGATGACCTTGGAAGTTAAGTCCCATACTGCTCAGAGCCAGCCACTGAAGTTTCTACTTCCTTATTCTACAGAGAGAACAACACGACTATGATATGGATAAGGCAGAAATCTTCTTTTCGTAGAGCGACTCTAGGTACCAGTTTTACACGCCCTCATTTCCATAAATAAACTGCGCTTCACGAGCCAGATACGGCGAAGAACTACCGGCGGCGAGCAGTTTGATCTAAAATCACGACGAGGAGCACGTTCAGTGTGAAGCACCAACCGCTTTCTAAGCGTGCATCAACCACGATGGGAACTACGTCTGGCATGCTTAACGATGAGAAAGACGTGTGAGGACGGCTTTCGTGCCTGAAAGTCCGACCTTGCTATGGCGCCGTTACGTTCTCACTCCTCCTCCCGTCCAGCGACTGTTGGTTTCTCCGTGAAAGCCTGCTAATGCATTTTCCACCTCTATAGAATATGATCTGCATTTCACTCGATTCACATTACTTTATTTATCATTACTATGGTGATACATGATGTCACTTACAACCGGCCACCATCAATTATGGCTTGACGGCAAGAAGTTGTGTAAATCTCATTGGCTTCCGTTGTTACAGATGGATATAGCTGTTGGTAAGCCTTTCGGTATGTGAGGTCGTGGCCTAAGAAACTCTTCCGTTCCTTACGTTTCGTTCAGCACAGCGCTGGACATCTTCAGAGGCGTTCAACCGCTGATTGTTGCCTACTGAGTCGGCATTCGGTGGTGAAAGCCTTCATTCTATGAACAGATGGATATGCCGACCAGTTAAAATCCGGGCCGCTTTTCCAACGAAACGCACTCTACTGCATACGGAGCAACTTCCCCGACTCGATAAATTCTTAGCTGCGGACAGCTAGTATCTTTCCTCCCATTGACTAAGTTCGAAATCATAACTAAAATTTGGACACCTCAGTGAATAAATGCTTATGGATGGATTTATCTCAAGTTCGTCATCGACAGGTTCACAATATCTGAATAAGAAAGGGCTACAAAAAGTTACTATATTTTCGTTATCACTATGCTGTCATGACGAGTACCTGCCTGTGACACAAAAAAAAAGAAAAAAATTCTTTATTAACAAAACCATTATAATTATACAATGTAACCCACCTCCTTATATGATTAGTGGGTCCTTAGATACTACAAATTATTATAATTGCAGCTAGTTTACATGTTAACAAGTGAACTACAGCCAGTACAAATTTACAATGGGCAACTATATTACTATTGAAACTCTGCTTTATAATAGCTACTAATGTCTAATCACTACTGCCTGCAGCTTCACAGGTGTCAGCACGTATATAAACCCAGTATACAGCCTCGCTCATCGAGCTAACCCCGATGAGCGTGCCCCTGACACTAGGCAGGCTACGGACGTCTAATCACTGCAGGTACTTATTTTAATTTCCTAATTCTAAGTCCTACAAACAAAGGTTCTAGCCTATGTCATATTTTGTGCATGTCAAGATTCGATGTTATTGTACCCTTCTCCCCCTGGTCCTGCACGTGGCGGATTCCAATCCTCATGCACAGGCAGTATAGGATTAGGACACGTTTGGTGCTTATTATTATTCACGGATGTCCCTCAGATATTCTATCAATACTTTCCATGATACCTCTTTGCCAAACTGTTCAGAATTTGAAATGTCTCTTCGCGTCTCAGTAAGTGGCAGGTATCATTGTTGGGTAATTGGTCTCGTAATGTGGTTGCTACATCATAGAAAAGGGGGCACTCGTAAACCACATGGTCGGGAGTACACTCCGATGCGCCACAGTCACACGCGGGCGTAGCCCTTTACCCAAACCGACATAGGTATGTCGGGTAGGGGCCATGACCAGTGAGAAAATGGAACATTCCTCGGGTTGGCTCGACGTACTTCATCCCTAGTCGTTCCTTCACATCTGGTAAAAATTCAAATGTTCTTTGGCCAGTTTCTTCAGCTTCCCATGATTCCTGCCACAACTCCATACTTCTTCTCCTTATCGCCCCCTTGTTCTCAACCCTTACGCCCAGTATATCCCCTGTTTTCATGAACTTCCCTTTTTTGACCCAGTACCAAGCTGCCTGTTCCCTTATTTTGACGTCCAGAGGAAATGTCCCCTAGGCCACCACAGACCTTAAAATCATGTTCCTCTGCACTCTTCTCACTGCCATGGCGCCTGTGCGCTCAGACTACCGAGACGTAACCCACTATTGACGTTAAGATGCTGTTGTGGCATAGTTTTATGAGATGAGGGGGAAGGTGAAATCTTTTGTGTCCTATAGAGATGAAATTGTTAAGTACTTGCAGGGCTCTCTCCGTTATGGTTTCAATGTGCTTTCCGAAGTTCCACTCTTCATCAGTGATGATACCTAAGTAACGCGTCTCGCATCGCCGAAGAACTGGTAAGCCCTCAAATCTCACGGTAGGATTCCTTATCAGCTGTCCTTTCAGCAAAAGATATGTCGACTTGCTTGGCGAAATTGTCATTTTCTTGTTTTGGCACCATAGTTGTAATTTTCCTATGACCTTTTCTATTTTAGGCTCTATGTCTTCTCAGCTTCGTCTGCCAACCAACAGGAGGAGGTCATCCACGTAGGCTATCACCTCTAGCACTTCTTCACTTTGTTGTAGGTTGTCCAGCAGTGGCTCCATGTGGATGTCCCAGAACAGGGGGCCGATAACAGAACCCTGGGGGCATCCTTTTGTTATTGTTTTTCCCACTCTCCCGCTAGGGGATGATAGCCAGACCTCCCGATCCTCGCAATAGCTCCTCAGACAACCGTATAGCGGCCCTGCTCACTCTTTCTCCCGCAAGCAGGAGAAGAGCGAAGGCCACCACGGGTGGTCGAAGGAGCCACTGATATCCACCGTGATACTTGTGTGGGGCTGAGCCACAGACCTCAGCCGCCAGGGCGATTGCATCAGATGACGACCAACCCGGCCTGAAGCCGAACTGTCTGCTACTCATCCCGCACAGCACTCGGTGTGCTGCCAGTCTGTCAGCCAGCAATTTCTCTAGTATTTTCCCGAGCAGGTACAATAAGCATATGGGTCTGTAGGATTTTGTTTCAGCTGGATCGTTGTCGGGCGCTTTCTTTATGATCACGACATTTGCAATTTTCCAGATCTTTGGAAATTTTTTATGCCTGAGGCGCTCGTTGTATAAATGGGTGAGTGGCTTTACTAGTTGGGGGTCCAAGAATTCCACCACCTCCGCCACAATGCCGTCTAGCCTGGGAGCTTTTCCCCTCTTCAGCGCTTTTTATCTGGGCAGCCACTTTCTCTTCAGAAAAGGGGTAGACTACTGTGTCATTGATGATACGTCAAAGTCTTCGTCTCTTAATTGGCGCTGTCCTTCAGTCTCCCCATCTGCACTGTCATCAGGAAGCAAGGACCAGAGGAGGACCTCAGCAGTCTTCTGCCAAGATTCCGTCATCCTGTCCCCATGCCTGACTGTTGACAGCTCTGTAAGAGAGCGGATTTGGCTCTGAGCACTACGGGACTTAACTGCTGAGGTCATCAGTCCCCTAGAACATAGAACTACCTAAACCTAACTAACCTAAGGACATCACACACATCCATGCCCGAGGCAGGATTCGAACCTGCGACCGTAGCGGTCGCGCGGTTCCAGACTGTAGCGCCTAGAGCGTATTTTCTCCCTAACCAACTTATAGGGTACTCACCATGAGTCGATAGCTAGTTGGTTCAAAACATAACTTTCCCAGCTTCGTACTCTTACTGCTCGTATTTCTTTCTGGAACCTGTTCTTTGCCTTCTGATATTGCAGCAACCACTTTGCCATTCCCACCAGACGACACTGCGCTGGTAGTGCCTTCTTATCCATCTGACAGACTGACACATTTCCTCCAATTCGGCTCACCATGGTGACAGAGACGCCGCCATGGCCTTCCTGCTTGTTGGTATGGCTGCCTTCACCGCTCTCGATATCGCACTCACCAGCTCCTTAGCTCTGTCGTCCACGTCTATGTCCTGGTGTGTGTCACCTTCTGGAAATCCAGGAATGTCGCACTCCCTCGTTAGGCGTTCCCAGTGTGCTCTTTTGTAATTCATTTTTACCTCCCACCCCATGGCCCAGTGGTACTGCCTATCATCTAAGGTGAAAGTAATAAGATTATAATCACTTGTGGTGGCATTGACCTCGGCCTTCCAGTTCTGTATGATGTTGACAGCGTTTGGTGTGACTAAGGGCACGTCTATGTTTGTTCCTTGCCCTCCTCCCCCAATATACTGTATAGGTAGGAGGATTGCCAGGCTTGCTGGCCACCACAAGTTGCAGAGCCATAATTGCCTCTTCCACTTTTTCTCCATTCGTGTCTCTTGTGCCACTGTGGCGTAGGGGGGATTTTGCATTAATTTCAGCAGTTATGAACACTTTCCGCCCCTGAAACGCCCCGATTTCTCTAGTCAGATGGTTTAGATGCTGTTCGATGTTATCTCCACATTCGAAGTACATGTTTACGAGAGTAATCACTCCCACAGCGGATTGTAATTCGACGACGTTGCAGTGACTGGTAGTGTACTGTGAGAGAGTTGTTACCCGCAAAACTTTATTCGTTATTACTATTGCGCTCTCGGGTCATCCTCTCTGCTGAAAATTTGCTATGTAGCGGCTGCGAAGGATATAAGTTTCCTTTAATTTACGTCTATGGTCACAATCTTTTCTGTTTAACAGATTACCGGTTTCGGTCTTTAATGACCATCATCAGATCTGTCTCATTAAAATAAAGGGCATTTTCCCAGCTTAAGAGTACGGCTCCTGCAGGCAGAGCACGTCCAGTCTCTTCTCCTCCACCTCCTCACGCAGCTCCTGCATCACCAGTCTACTGTTACGAGCGTTAAGTTGGCCAAGGGTTATTTTTGTCATTATGGAAAATATGTGTGAATATGATCGTTTGGCCAGGTCTTACTCCAGTCAAACGTGATACGTCCATTTGCCAAGACTGATTGATTGTAAATGTCGTCAAGGTAAACTTTTTCTACTCGTCTCTCGAAAACTTTCTTTAGCAAATCCCGCAGGACTCCGAAGTCGGTGGGGAGATTCATTGATTTTAGCTGAATTCTGTCTACAGCTTTCATCACCGAGAAGGTGCCCTTTCTACCATTTTCATGTTTTTCGTGTCATCAATCGGACCACATTTCGCAAGGCAGTGGTCAGTTTAGTCGGCTGCTCCAATCTCGTCAATTGCATAGCGTACTCAATGTTTGGTTACACCCTGACCGGGTCAACAGGCAGTAATCTGACTACAGGGGTGTCTTATGCGGGTATATTTGTGCTTGTGCTAGTAATTTTGCTTTCTTGAAGTGGTTGTTGTTCAGCTCTGTGCGGTTCGTTTATCTTATCCGCCATAGGATGCTCCTGGCGCTGCTGGTGTCTTGTCGGCCTCGATCCCCAGTTGTGGGAGGAGGAAACTGTATTCTCTTTGGGAAACTCTGTTTGTATGCCGATGTCTACCATTTTAACTTTGAGGGTTCCCGAGAGCGACCTCAAAACTTCTCTAAATTAGTTTGCCCTCGTAGCGTCCCTCCTTCTTTTACTCGGGGATTTTCGCTTTGGCATCCTGTCCCCTTTGCCATATTAAGCCATAGTCTGTTCCGGAAATAAGTCTTTGTTCGAGCGTCCTATAGGTAGGGCAGTTCCGTCCAGAGGCTCCACATGATCTTTTGCCTCTTCTTGTGCACAGGAGACAAACTCCTGTTGCCCTACAATCCTTCCGGTTAAGACCATCCTCACCACACTTGGAGCACACCGACCCCCTGGTGCAGTGCCTCAGAATGTGATCCAAGTCACCACAGTTGTGGCAACGAGGTACCACAAGATATCCCTCACACTGACTGCGCGGAGTGGTTCAAATGGATCTGAGCACTATGGAACATCTGTGGTCATCAGTCCCCTAGAACTTAGAACTACTTAAACCTAACTAACCTAAGGACATCACACACATCCATGCCCGAGGCACGATTCGAACCTGCGGCCGTAGCAGTCACGAGGTTCCAGATTGAAGCGCCTAGAACCGCACGGCCATATCGGTCGGCTCCGCCTGGAATCCTATGTATAGTCTGCCCATTGTTATGATTTCCCTCCACATTGCTGCCGTGACCTCACCAACGTGATTGACAACATCACACTCCTGAGGTCCTATTTTAAATCTTAACTTGAAACAGTTTTTGAATTCCTCATCTTTCATGTCTTCAAAATTTTGTTCCCTTATCGTTTCAGATAATTCCTGATTCGTCATTACAGTGGGTACATCATATAGAATGACTAAAGAGTTTATCTTTCTGGGTGGCTCACACTTGACCACCGTGTTCAGCTTCTGGTTATTTAACAGTTTCTCTTTATCTTCTTCAGTGGCAACTTCTACAATTACGGAATTTCTGCTTGGTTTTACCCTGTTTATCTTAATTTTGTCTTTAACAGGATTGGCAGTAGTTGTCAAGAGGTCTTGGATCTTTTTGACACTCGTATCTTGGCCAGCCAGGGGCCTACGGAAGACCGCCGTGTCTGGCCGCTTAGTTACTCTTGCGATTGTGGTCTTAGGTGGCGCTTGCGCGGCCGCTCCCGCACAGGTCCTAGTTGGTTGCCTTCTTAGTCTCTGATTTTCTCTTTCCAGTTCTTCAACGCAGCCTTCGAGTTTGGCATTGGCAATAGCCCATGCAGCCAACTCATTTTTGATGCTTAACAGAGCCGCTGGACTAATATTACAATTTTTTGACGTTATGCTCCAAGAGCAGCGTAATTCTAGCATGCCTCTGAGTTACGTTCTCGTCATTTGCCTGTCCCAGCTCGTCCTGTGGAGAGGGATCACACACCATAGAAGCCCTTGATAAAACGGTGGGAGCCCGTCTCTTGACCCGACGGGCTTCTCTGGCATGGGGGGGGGGGGGGGGGGGGAAGAGTGACTGCTGCAGCCCGCCCACTGGCATGGGGGGGGGGGGGGAGAGTGACTGCTGCAGCTCGCCCTTAAGGCCAAGGGCACTCCTGAGCTACCGGGTTCAGCACGCCGTCGCCAACGTACTGGCCCACCTCGGCGCCCACGTCATCGATGATTTCTCCCGACATTTCTCGGCAACTGCACCCCGCACTCCAGAGAGGCGGATGCACCTCTCGTCCTTCGGCGCCAACTAGCCCGAGCTTCCACCTCTCGGCCAAGCACCCACTCCTACTCAGGTGGTGAGCCGGTCACCCAGTCGTTCAGCGGTCTGGACGCAGCTAAACTGGCCCAGGCGATGTCACCACCTCCTGGGTTTGGCAGAAGACGCCCTGGCTACCCAGGGGCGCGGCGAAGCGTCCTAACCCACTCGCGCCGAGATCCCACGCCGACCAGCGAGGTCGCCGGCATGCAGAACACCTGATGTTCTGTACTCTGCGCAGAGAGGGAGAGAAGCAGCAGCCGCCCAGAGCAGAGGGTCCGCACACAAAGTGAGCAACACCCCCCGCAGCCTAGCAGCCCGCTCAACCCACCACTCTTAAACTAAGTACGCTTGAAAATTTGTCGTCAGAGCTTTGGTGTAATTGAAACGATTTCCCACCCACGGGTCTATCTCTGTTCCCTCGCGATATGAGATCGCGAAACGAGATCGACAGGAGCTAATTGGCAAAAATGTGAGCACGTCTATTACATACAAAATCGCCAACAAGAATTATTAAAATTCTAAGCTATTTTCTGGTATTCATTCGGGCGTCGTCGTCCAGGTCGTGCAGTGTCTCAACATACTGGTTTGTTACCGTCCTGAGGTGGTCCTGGTGGTTAAATTCTTCCTCCTTTTGCCATCGTCATGATCGCACAGTGCCTGGCCTTGGTTCGACTGGCGAGGTGGAGTTGGAAGTTAGAGGTCAGGACACTGGCCACAATCTTTTGACCCTTTGTACCACCGCTGGTCAAAGAACACTGCTGAGAGGCAAGTCAACCTGGTGTCCTCTTAGCCCCTTCGGTTGACGTGGTGTTGTCGAATCTTGCCACAGACTACCTTTGTGCTTTGGACACACTCAAAGGCCGAGTCCCAAGTGTTTTCTGCTTAGAAAACCTTATATTTAAAAAAAAATACTTGGGTCCATGGTTTAGCCGAACCTTTACAGATTCTTTTCAGACGCAGATTCTGAACGTGTGAATCTTGTGTAACGTCTTGGTATAATCATACTTCAAGATTTGTTGTATTCGAGAACAGTTCAAAGTAAACATAAAGCAGAAAAGTGTAAAACTGCATATTGTTACAAACCTTTGTACCAGGATATGTTCAAATGTGTGTGAATTCGTAAGGGAGCAAACTGCTGAGGTCATTGGTCCCTAGACGTACACACTACTTAAGCTATCTTATGCTAAGAACAAGACACACACTCAAGGACTTGATCCTCCGTCGGGAAGGACTGCGCAGCCCGTGACATGGCGCCTCAAATAGCGCGGCCACTACACGCCGCACCACGATATGCATAGAGGATCTCGCAGCCTAATGGTACACTGTGACACGAATGGATTGTGCTCCTTTCTGTACTGGAAAGTTCTGCAACCGATGATAGTGACAAATGATTCAAATAGCTCTGAGCACTATGGCACTTAACATCTATGGTCATCAGTCCCCTAGAACTTAGAACTACTTAAACCTAACTAACCAAAGACATCACACACATCCATGACCGACGCAGGTTTCGAACCTGCGACCGTAGCGGTCGCGCGGTTCCAGACTGAAGCGCCTAGAACCGCTCGGCCACTTCGGCCAGCCGATTCCTAGGTATTCAGTTGAATTTACAGGCTTTAGTTTGATTGATGTATCGTGCAACCGAAGTTTAACGAACTCCTTTCAACACTCGTGTGGATGACCTCACACTTTTCATTATTTAGGATTAACTGCCAGTTTTCGCAACATACAGAAATACACCGTGATTACAGTTAAAGTTAAACTCTTAAACCGCTGTAGAAATTACACCGCAGGTAATAATGACTACAAATTGCATGGGAATATTATCGGAGAAGGGGGAAAATGAATGGCAGGAGAAAAATATATAGTTATGTAATGTAGCAAGAGATGGCACTGTGATCATCGTAATTTAATAGTGGTCGACTACAAATAACACATGAATCATACAAAAATGCCTAAGGTGTACGTTTGACGTTAAACAAACTGTACTACTCAGTGCGCTTGGGTATAAAAGTGTTATACTGTTAGTCACGTAACCCCATCCACCATGGCAAGCTCATATCATGTAGGATGGGAAAAATCGGTTTTTAAATGACCTGAGGCAAAAATCCGCATAAAAAGCATCAATCAAAATAAAATCGAATTATTAATTTCCGTGTGACTGGCGAAGAACATGTTCAATTTGCTGTCCACCGTTTTCTGCAACAAATTGAAATCGAGAAACATCATGTTCCGCAATAGATTGAAAAATTAAAAATGACTATGCTGATAAACCTCTTACGATATTTGATTTTCGAACAGCTGAGCAGAACTGAACTTTCTCAGACATTTCTCTCTTTACTTATTCTGATCATCACAAAACTGACACACAATATTTTTAGCGCAACGCAATCTGACTTTCAATAATCCGTACAAAAGAATGGCCCTGACCAACAATAACCTATACCTTTCATGAATCACTTACCTCACAAAAATCTTCGTTACTCGAACTACTGCAAATACAGCGATGGCCAATACTGCCAGCTAAATAAAGGATTGTAACTACTGAAGACACTGACTACTTATAGGCATAGTTAGCAAATGAAAGATTTTGATAGAGAACAAATAATGTATTTACCTTAATAGTGTTCAAAAGTCGTAATATATATACGAGGGCCGTTCAGAAAGTAACCTCCGGTTGATTTAAAAAAATACACCAAGTTAAATAAAAATATTTTAATATATACATCTTACAACTACATCTTTGCACTAGTTTTCTACATAGTCTCCATAGCGATCGAGGCACTTATCGTATCTCTTCACAAGCTTTGAAATTCCTTCTGCATAAAAATCACCCGCTTGTGCCTGGAGCCAGCCTGTGACCGCATCTTTGAGCTCTTCGTCGTCATCAAACCGCTGTGACCCGAGCCATTTCTTCAAATGCATGAAGAGGTGATAATCACTTGGCGCCAGGTCTGGGCTGTAAGGTGGATGGTTGATAACGTCCCACTTGAAGGACTCAGGAAGGGCTGTTGTTCTGCGAGCAGAGTGAGGACGGGCGTTATCGTGCAAACAAACGATACCGGAAGTAAGCATACCACGGCGTTTGTTCTGTATAGCCCGTCGTAACTTTTTTATTGTTTCACAGTACACGTCTTGATTAATGGTCGTACCACGTTCCATGAATTCAACCAACAACACCCCTTTGGCATCCCAAAACACCGTTGCCATCAGTTTTCTGGCAGAAAAATCTTGCGAGGCTTTTCTTGGTTTGGTAGGCGAATTTGAACGTGCCCACATCTTTGATTGTTCTTTTGTCTCAGGGTTCACGTACTTAATCCAGGTTTCGTCACCGGTCACGATTCTGTGTAACAATGGTTCTCTTTCGTCCTCATAACGTGACAGAAAGTCTAATGCAGAGGCCATTCTTTAAGTTTTGTGGTGGTTGGTAAGAATTTTGGGCACCCATCGTGCACAGAACTTACGGTAACCCAATCTTGCTGACACTATCTCGTACAAGAGAGTCTTAGAAATCTGTGGAAAACCAGTAGACAACTCCAACATTGAGAAACGTCGATTTTCACGAACTTTTGCATCAACTGTCTGAACGAGTTCGTCAGTCACCAATGATGGTCTACCACTCCTCTCTTCATCATGAACGTTTTCTCGTCCACTTTTAAATAAACGTACCCATTCACGGACAACTCCTTCACTCATAACTCTTGGTCCGTACACGGCACAAAGCTCACGATGAATAGCTGCTGCAGAATATCCTTTGGCTGTAAAAAACCTTATGACAGCACGCACTTCACATTTGGCGGGGTTTTCTATTGCAGCACACATTTCAAACTGCCACAAAAACTAAACTAGCGCAGGTACGACGTTCACTCGACCACGGCTTGATGCCGACTGACCTGTTGAGTGCGTGAACGCACAGATGGCGTCGCTACTCCCCCCACAACCCGCACTGTGACCAATCGGAGGTTTCTTTCTGAACCGCCCTCGTATTTATCAGTTCATGACATCCAGTCTTACAAATTTCGTTTTCCTAACGGACACACGTCCAGATCGTCCGCTGTCAAAACTCTGCCATCTCTCTTCCCACATCCACCACTGCTGGCGGCTCACCTCCAAATGCGCAACGCTACGCGCTGTTCACATCCAGCTGCCCAACACTACAATAGCGAATATTTCAACAATGCCAACCAGCCACAGACTGCACACAGCACAGTCAGTGATTTTCATAGAGAGCGCTACGTGGCGTTACCAACATAAAAACCTAAACAGCCTACTTACAATATGCCCCACAAATTTTTTTAACCTGAAATGTTCTGTTGGAGCGGATGAGGACGGGACAGAGTGGAATAGTGTCCTGCTCTGTCCTGTCACTTTTGCCTGCAAGTAGATTTCAAACTATAGATTTCATTTTTTTTCATATTTCTCCAGATGGTGCAAAGTTGCATTAAGAAGACTGATAGACAGTAGTGGGATGTTAAATCAACGGAAATGCCAGTTTCAACCAATCTTCTGACATTGGAGTTTAAAAGTACCTTAGCGCTTTAACGTACTCAAATCAAGGTTGGAAAGACATCTTTGTAACCTAACAGCAGTCCTGACTAGAGAGTTGACATATCACGAAGGAAACATGAAAGAGCGTTCACCGTGGAACAACTGTCGTAAAGAGGTTGCAAAAAGATCAAAAATACCATCACAGGGAAGTCAACCGCAAAAATACTCTTTGAGAAAATTAAAGGTAAAAAATTTAACAGCACGGAAAAAAGACAAACACAAGTAGAAAACGAACGACTTCCACAAGAATAAAAGGATGAAGATGATGAAGGAGAGTGAATCTGAGGGAGCGGAAGCTGATAGTCTCTGCTGCGGCGACTTTTACTCCATTTATAATATTGGCTGGGCCGCATGGAAGAAGTGTTTCAATTGAGCACGCAATTGGTATGCTGCATAGACAGTGAGAACGAAGAACAATTCGTGCCTTGTGAATATTGTCAGAAAGACTAGTAGTTATTAGTCTGATGATTATTAAGCACGGAAGGTAACTGTATATTTTTCAAAACGATATCAAAATATTTTTTATTCTTAGTAATGATTTCTTTGGAAATTCCTTGTTCCACAGCCAAAATTTCTCATTAAACAACTTAAAAATATGTTATTGCAACTTGTCCCATTTTTCCCGGTCGGTGGGGTAGAACGGGAAGTAATAGAAGTATTTCTCTGGAAAAATGAAATATATTCGAAACATACATTTTAAAGTAATTTGCAAGTAAGGTACGTCAGGTTATACAACAAGCTGATTTTTATACATTTAAAAAGTGTTTCTTGCTTTCCCCTACGTCATAAAATCAGCTAAACATCAATTATCGCGTTCCGTGCCGAGTTTCCCAATGTATTTGCGACCGACGAGCAGATAGCTCGCCTTTCAGTAAGCCTTCCCTCAGCATCGCTCAGTTTCGTACCCTGTTCTCTATCCAGTGGGATATCTGAATTTTGGATAGAAAATTTTGAGTACCACCGTCATCAAATCTTGTGAGACTGTATCCATGGGCTAAATATTACCGCAGCAAAATAAAAAAAGGAACATAAATAAACAAGATATTCACTGCTCTTCCAGATCATAAAACGCTTCCGATATGAAAATAATCAATTCGTAACAACACAAACATTAAACGCTCATAGCTATTCTACGTTTGACTATAAAAGTGAAGTCTCTTTTTAGGATCCCAAACGCAATATAGAATGACAAAGGAAAACAATTCACATTAGCAATCTTACCAAGAAATCTTTGTTTTTTTAACGTTCCACACGAGATAAGTAGGACGTCTTAATGAGAGTGACAACCGAAATAGTCAAAAAAGTAATGTCGTGTGACTTTGTTGGTTGGGAAACCCTGAAGGGTAGTGTGAGCCGCCTAGTCGGAAAGAGTTTCCTTCCTGCACTCACGATGGACCGTTTCTTTGTTGCTGTATCTTACGTGTACATGTCGAGTGTAATGGATATGTGGGTGTTGTGTGGTGTTATGTTTATGTTGTTGTGATGATGATGATGAGGCAAAGAAGCGGGTGAAATCCAGTGCTGGCATGTAGTTTACTGCTCTCGACCACCGGGCTTAACGTCCCGATACAGCACAGGGATCACAATTACACGCCACCACTTCATGAGACAAAAGTCTATACAAACGTAACTGGGGCTGATAATTCACGACTAACTTCCCGAACTGTTTTCTTGAGGCTACATATGGAAGATTCTCGCTCGTTCAACATGTTCTTCAGTCACTCTTGGTCGTTCCATACTCTTCCCTTTGCGAGTAGATGTTCAAACGAAATAGAGTTGATCTTTCATATCATATATTATTCATAATTGCAACTTGAATGTAATAAACGCAACAAAGCCTAAAACCAAAAAGTCATTTTGAAATATCCTGTATGTATGTTAAACCTACTACTTAATTTCAATTGCACAGTGAAATTTTATCTGCTTGAAAATTCATTTACTCCATGGTAGGAGCAAGAAAGGAAGATCAGAGTTTAAAGTCTGGACGACAATAAGGTCATGAGAGATGAAGCACAAGCTCAGAATTTTTCAAGGAGTGGGAAGAAATCAACATACTTCTTGGAGCGATTTAGGGAAAACCTAAATCTGGATGTCCGAACGTGAATCTGAACCGTCGTCCTCCCGTATGCAAGTCCACTGCGATGACCAGTGTGCCACGCCACTCGGGCACACCTTGGAAGAATTTCTCAATGTGTAGTACAAGCGTGTTAGAAAGTGTGGTATGTAAATAGCCATGTTTTTCTCTGAGAAAACGTATAAAAAATGTAAACTCAATGTGTAATAAAAGAGTGTTAGGAAGTGTGGTATGTAAATTGCCATGGTTTTCACTGAGAAAACTAATAACAAACGTAACCTTATTGATTCATTCCATATGATAGCGAAAGTTCGTGTGATTCAAGGACAGTCGTTTTTCCCGACCGCGGTCCGCGAGTGGAACAGAGGAGGGGGGGGGGGGGCGGAATATGACTTTGGCGCGAATTGTGCCCTCCGCCACACACCGCTTGGTAGCTAGCGGAGTGTATATGTAGATGTTGATGTAGAATGTGTAGATGAACGTGTAATTCTGGTAGGAGACGATGGTGATTTAGTTTCTGGTCAGTGCAATCAGTGCATGTGCTATACGTTTATCACACAATTTCAAACAGAATTTTCTCTTCATTTTCGAATATGTATTGGTCTGAAGTGATTTCACTGCATGGCACCTTGGCATTCAAAGATGTTGATGTAGAATATGTAGATGAACGTGTAATTCTGGTAGGAGACGATGGTGATTTAGTTTCTGGTCAGTGCAATCAGTGCATGTGCTGTACGTTTATCACACAATTTCAAACAGAATTTTCTCTTCATTTTCGAATATGTATTGGTCTGAAGTGATTTCACTGTATGGCACCTTGGCATTCAAAGCATTCAACAGTTCGTTTTCGTTCTGTAAATATAATGCAGCAATCTCTTGAGGAAGAAAACGATCTAATGGGTAACAGCTAGAAAGAATAAAATATGTTACGGGAAAATGTCATCAAGTTAATTCATGCTGAGAATATGATAGTCGTCAAACAGTATATTGTAACAAAAGCAGCAGGAAATTGCACATTGGACAATTTGAGCCCGTTGACACCTGTTAGTATGTTTTGTTATGTTTTATTCTATTCGACACTTGTCGCTGAAAGTCTTAATCTAGCTCTCACAGCAAGGTGCGTCTGGACGGCCAACATCAGGAACACCAATACAATTCTGTATAGTTGTCACAACGCTGATTATCTTCACCAGAATAATCAGAACGTAATATAAATTATGAACGTAGGAGTTCTAAAGATATTGAATAAGGGTAACAATGCTGCGTTCTGGATGTACGAGTACCTCCGAAGGTACTTCAAAATGTCATCATAACCAAATAAAAAAGCCCAAAAAATGCTCCTCAAATTTCGGGAGTGAGACTTCCTCTCAATAGCTGCTGAAATGTTTGCATCACGAAAAGCTTAAAACCTGCTGGATTCTAAAATAAGGAAATGGACACATCAGAAGCAGTTACGTTTCCCACAGAGATAAAAAGAGGAAAATAATATATTGTGCATCCAAAACTCATGCAAGTAAGGGCCACATCGCCTCAGACTATAAAACTGGATATTCAGTTAAAAATTCTGACCAACGTCACACACCCTGTTCCAGTGAGAGAGGACTATGTACGAATGAAAGAAAAAGTTCACAAAAGAAGAAGATGGAGAACTGGAATAGAGTTTCTAATGGTTTCAAACATACAGAAAAAAATGAACAAAACGCCTATCGGCTATTTTGAAATAAGAGCGTTGCAACGGATTACTAGTGCTATATTTCCTCGGCAAAGCATTCGGCCACAATGCGTCGATGAAGGTCTTTGATAACTCTGTCGATTGGGTATTAGTGCACTGTACTAAGCCATAATAAATAATGGCGGCCAAACACATTAAGCTGATCACCCAGATAATTGCCAACTAATCCGCTCTACAAGCTCGCTTTTGACTATAACGGTCGAGGATTACTCGTACGTTTGATGCGCTCGTGTTGCTCGTGAACGACAGCTAAAGCTGGGCGAATGCAAAGAAGGTGGGATCGCTTTGATTCATTAGCCAGGTAAGGCAGGAGAGGCATAATATAAAGAGAGTACAGTAATTACATAATGCTTCTATCAATATGAATGGATAGTGACGAAAAAAATAAAGCCTGAAAAATTCCAGACCCGTAGTGCGAGACATGTTTCAACGGGGCACAAAAAGGAGCAAAACAGTGAGTAATCATAAAATATTTGGCGCGTATTGATAATTCGCGTATTGATAATTCAGCCTGCTCTCTCTTACAATAGTCGCTACGATGACCACCTTTAAGGTTTTCTGTGTCTGTCCTCAGTTGCATGCGGATGAGAGCAAATAACGAAATTGCAATTAAAACTGGTTCTTACTACCTGAAAGTTGTTCTCTCGGTGTCGAATATTTTGTGCAACTGGTGCAATGATGATGATGTTGGTTTTCCTTCAGTTACTTTGTTACCTATGCTGCGCCCTGTACTGTACCAACAGTAGTAGGGTTTTAAAGTTTCTCAGTATTCCGTTATGGTTTGTCTACAACACTATGGATCAATTTATTTTTCTTTATTGTCATTTCATCCCCCTCGCCTATGGGCTGGAATAGGCTGTCAGCGATACATTCAATCCCCTCTTAAACCAATGGACAGATACTGAATAAGGGAAAAGATATTTTCTCTAGTTGCAAGGTATTTACAAGTAAATTAAATATTTTAAATTAATGGAAGAGTCTCTTTATTTTAATTTAAAACGTAATAAAACCGCATTTAAAAAACAATGCGGAACACTGATGTCAAAAAGAAGCCTTTCGCTGTCACTAAAAGTTGAAGGACTTGCCTTGGGAAGATAGTATGTTGTTGAAGGGGAAGAATGTTGGGCGTTGAAAGGGTCGGAGGGTGGGGCTATAAGCATGGCGAAGGAGTGGTTGTACTTGCGTTGTACGTAAGGTCATGATTTGACAGGGAGAAAGGGGATAAGGAGAAAATGGGAAGGGGAAAGGAGTAAGAAAAGATGGAGAGGAAAGGTAAAAGAAGTCCTGAAAACGTGGAATGGATTTTGTGGGTTTATGGTTGGTAGGATGGGTAAATGTAGCGGAGGGTTTCATAGTCTGGGAGAGGGAGGTTGTTGAAATATTGTTGAGAGCGGATGTGGAGGCACGCAAGGGTAGCGTTGGTGAAATGTGTCGGGACAGGCGTGGCAGCGTTCTAGGACTGGAAATTGCAGGGAAAACAATAGCGTTATTGGAGTCGAGTTTGTGGAAGATATAAGTAGTTCGAAGGGGTTCAGTGTGAGTCGGGAGATGTAAGAATTTAGAGGTGGTATAGTATCCTAGTGGGGGAAGATAAATGGATGCGGAAAGTAAGGCAGAGCGCATGGCGTTCACAGATCTCGAGAGACATTTAGAAGTTAGGTGACTGGAAGTGCGTAAGTCTGGAGTTTGAAAAGGAGACAGGAATGCCACACACGGTCATAGGCTTTTTGTAAGTCAAGGGGTCGATCAGTTTGAAAAACCACTAGAAAAATTTGAATTGTAGAGAAATCGATTCTCGTTGCGAGAAAAAAGTTTGACAGACTGAAATATATCGCAAAGTATCAAGGAGGCCTCTTAAAAATTCTCATCTGCCCTATTCTAAAGTAAGGGTCGTCCATCTGTGACCTTTTGCTCTGTGTCGTCAATCTTCTGAAGATTTTCTTCGTGTGGGATAGCATAGAAATATGTGTGTTTGTTTTCGCACTATAGAACAATTTAGTGCTAGCAGGCATTTCTCAACGACTATAGGTGCCAACAAGTTATAATAATTAACTCCTGAGATGTTAATAGTACATTCTGACATCCTTCATCGCGGAAAGGCTCTCTATTCCAATGCCACTTTTACCACTTTTCTATCAACCAAGCACATTGAAGTTTGGGAGAGCACACCGAAGATTTCTAAATTATATTTATTGTTAGTACAACAAATTTATCTCTTATAACCTGCCCCCCCCCCCCCTCTCTCTTGTGCTATCTGGTTTCTCTAATAATAATTCACGTTTGAAAGTGTTGTAATGAATGCAACATTACACGCAAGAGCTTTGCCTCTGCGTCTAACCAGTTGTCTATGTCATTCAGTAATACCGTCCGTTTTACTCAGTATTCACAAAAAGTCGTGTTTCGCTGTATGTGAAAAATGCAATACCCAGGAAGTTGGAACCCAGTGTACCCAAATTCTAGTTATTTTTACGTGTACACAATATGTATTAAGCGTAAAATCAGCATGTACATTTGCAATTTTTTATCGTCTCGTGCCGACCAGTTATAGGCCTGTGGGCTATACCGTCTGTACTGTCCTCCTCTTACCCTCCGAAGACTAAACTATATCTACAGTGCACAGCTAGAGCCCACTAGTAGCGTATTAAATTGATGCGGAACTGAGTGACATACACTCTTCGTCCCATTACAGAATTTCCGTGTTAATCCTGATGACCGCATAAGCACGACAGGAATCAAGAAATGTCAAGAAAAATTATGTGTTCGACAGACACGTATCGGAGCAGTAAAACCCACTAACACGCGCTACAAAGTTTGAAAAATAGGTGCTGACAAGAGTCCAGGCCACCTGTCCTGTCTCAAGAAATAAACTATCTAATAAAAGATGTTAATCACCCAGAAGCCATGGTCGGATCGTACGCACTATCGGTTGGTATGTCAAGTATTAGGGTTATAATTCACGGTGAACGGTCACTACGGGGCATTAGTGTTGCTCTTACCAGCACTGGCAGAGTGTGTGACGGGGGTGAAGAGATACTTGAGTGATCATTGTAAAGGAAACGGAGATGCCACTTAGTGCTGTCAGGAAGCTTTACACACAGCTCCTTATTTGACCATTTTGTCGAATTGTGCTGTATTCAATTTTGTGGGGCAATCTTATTTGACTGACGTTGGATGCGTGGGAACGTGAGGGGAGATATACCCGTCGTCAAGGCTCTAGTGTACCACGTGTGACCTCCACAAGTATGGATCATCCTACTGTGCACCGAATACATTGCAGTAATCCCTCCACATGTGCGCCTGCCAAACCAGAATAAGTAATGGGCTCATTGCAACGTTCTGCGTCACTCTGCACTATTGGTCGAGGCATCAGCAGCCGGACTGGGGAATTACCGTCCCATCCTAGGCTACCATTAAAACCACAAAACAAACTGCAGCATTTAGAGTGGTGCCTTGAGTGGGAAGCGAAGTCTGCTGACGAATGGCATTGCGTGAATAACGGCTGTGCAATATCCCAGACGACCATCATCAGCAACTATGGAGGCGGCTCGGGGAGAGGTCCAGTTCTTCCAACGTTTTGAACCGGCACGGCAGTGTGACTCCTGGCGTCATTGTGTGATAAATCATCGAGCATGACTTCAAGTCACGAGTGGTAGTGACTGAAGAGGCTCTTACGGCATGGCTGTACGCCACGGACATTCTGCATCTTCATGTGTCACCTCTCCTGTGCCAATGTCGAGGTTCCCTTTCCCAACACTCATGGCACGTGCCTCTCAGAAGCTTTTAAAATTTTTTAATCAACACACCGTCACTTGACTGTATTGTTGTTCAGTTAATCACGACCCAGGTTTCAGCCTTTTATTGCACTGTCAAGTGATTGAATTTATGAAATATTTCTCTACGAAGTGTCTGCATCATGTAAGGTACTTACGTGGCCAGCAAGATGACTCGGAAGTCAACTCAGTCCCAGTATCTCGGATATCAAGGACCAGCTACAACAGTTCTGGGGCATTTTGTTCAGAAGAGATACAAACGCTTTATTACACCCTTTCCTGTCATGTCATCTTGGCTAGAAGGGTACCACATGGGCTCATACTGGCAGTTCCTTTGTAATTTTGAATCGACTTTGTAACTTTGAATCGACCAAGAAAAACTTCACATACCCTCTCAACGACAACTGTTGTTAAGTTTTTGGAGTGTACATGTCGCATAAATAGAAACTCACAATATCCATTACAATATAAATGGTACTTATTGTATGAGCACGAATGTTTGGATGTCTCCATTTCTTTGTTGCACAGGAGCCTGAAGATGACGCTAATGAAGCATCAAAACTGTTCACTTAAATAACAAAGTTTTAAGGAAGAATTACGACTTTCTATGCGTTTCTGATTAGCCATAGTCCTTGAGACCCTGTGATAGGGCTACAAAAAGAATCGAGTAACTGTGTGTCGATAAGATAAAATGAATCAATCGAAAATTTATTATGCGACTGACTTAACTTCGCTTTGTGTTGTATTTTATATCCTTTGAACGCGTTAGGCGATTTCGGAAATAATAAAAATTGCGGTCAAGAGATCTGAAAGCTGTTAATGTGGATACATGGAACTAACAACCAGTATGTTTCATGGAAGTTAAATGATCCATATGATTGAATTCGAACGGGGAAGAAACATATGTCTGTGAAACATGGGTTTCGTAGTGTCATTTCAGCTTCTATAGGGCATACTTGCACAGTGATGTGCTTTGTCACCATGAATAAAAGACACTCGTACGCAGCGACGAGGACCTAATAGTACATGCATCACGAGCACGGCTTGGGGTTTAACTTCGCCTCGCCTACATGAATGTACTACTCCGCCTGCATCTGAATCTACATCTACGAGCACATCAAACTTGTAAATCACACTTAAGTGCCTGGCAGACGTTTCATCGAATCACCTTCACAATTATTCTTTATTATTCCACTCTCGAAGAGCGCACTGAAGAAACGAACTCTTATATCTTCCCATGCGAAATCTGGTTTGTCTTTTTTTTTTATTGTGATGATCGTTTCTTACTGTGTAGGTCGGCGTCAACAAAACATTTTCAGATCGGAGGAGAAGGTTGGTGACTGAAATTTCGTGAGATCACGCTGCAAGGACAGACGCCTATATTTTAACGACGTCCACCCCAAATCCGTTATCATGTCCGTGGCGTTCTCTCCCCCATTTCTTGATAATACAAAACGTGCTGCTCTTCTTTGAACTTTCTCGACGTACTCCGTTAACCATATCTCGTAAGCATCCCAGGCCGCGCAGCAGTACTCCAAAAAGAGGACGGACAAGCGTAATATAGGAAGTCTTTTTAACAGATCTGTTGCGTCTTCCAAGTGTTCTGCCAATAAAATGCAATAATTTATTCTCCTTCCACACAAATTTTCTATGTGTCCTATCTAATTTAAGCTGTTTGCAATTGTAATTCCCATATATTTCGTTGAATTTACAGGCTTTAGATTGATTGGTGTATCGTGTAACTGAAGTTTAATGGACTCATTTCAGCACTTGTGCTGATGACCTCAGACATTTCATTATTTAGGATTAATTGCCAGTTTTCGCACCATACGGAAATACAGCGTGATTATAATTAAGGTTAAACTCTTAAACCACTGTAGAAATTGCACCATTGGTAAGAATGACGTCAAATTGCAACGGCATATTATCGGAGAAGGGGGAAAACGAATGGCAGAAGAAAAATAAATAGTTACCAAATGTAATGTAGCAATAGATGGCGCTGTGATCATCATAATTTAATAGTGCTCGACTAAAAATGACAAATGAATCATACAACAATGCCTAAGGTGTACGTGTTACGTTAAACAAACTGTACTACTCAGTGCACATTGGTATAAAGGTGTGATACTGTTAGTTACGTAAGCCCATCCACCATGGCAAGGTCATATCATATAGGATGGGAAAAATCGGTTTTTAATTGACCTGAGGCCAAGATCCGCACAAAAAGCATCAATCAAAATAAAATCGAATTATTAATTCCCGTGTGACTGGCGAAAAACATGTTCAATATGCTGTCCACCGTTTTCTGCAACGATTTGAAATCGACAAACATCATGTTCCGCAACTGATCGAAGTGTTTCCGGGGTCACGTTCAGAATGTGTTGCGCAATGCGTGCCTTCAATCCAGATAAGTTTGCAATCGGAACACTGAACACAACATCTTTCAGATAGCCACACAGCCAGAAGTCACACGTCAGGTTATCTTGACAGCCAGGCTGTAGGGAAATGGCGGCTGATAATTCTAGCATTTCCGAAATGGCGCTTCAGCAGCTGCTTAACTGGATTTGATGAGCGGAGCTGCGTCATCTAGCATAAAAATGATCCCATCCACACATCCACGCTGTTGGAGAGCTGGAATTACGTGGTTGCGCAAAAAACACTCATAGCGCTTACCAGTGGCGGTACAGGTAACACGACCGGAAGCACCTATCTCTTCGAAAAAATATAGCCCTATGATAAATGATGCCAGAAGCCCGCACAATGTAATGTAATAAAATAATTTTTTTTGTTATTTTGTGACTATTAGTGTAATGTAATAAAATAAAATATGAGCCGTGACTTATACAAAAAAGAAACACACATTAATGCAATGGCTCAGCATAAAAGAGAAATAACTAATGTAGGAATATTATTAACAGTGTAATATGCTGTTTAATTTAGCCCGACGTGTATAAGCACTCAGTAACTAGCTCAGTTCTCAGGGTAGTTACGTAATCGTTTATAATTAATTGTCCTTTTCTTATTTATCCAACACTAGGCTCGTGAGAAGTCGTGTGCTTATTGCACCAGAGAATATTTGCCAAGTCTGTTCGATGTACACTACTGTAGTACGTAACTTCATGTCGTGATTTTGTCTCCATTCCCCAATATAAGATAACAAGAGTAGCATCTACAAATGATTTCCTATAATGTAACTGGAATCCTGTGACCAGACCTTTTCTGCCTGGGATGTTATCTCGTTATATAATGAAAATCTGTAAATGAAAATCTGTAAATAACAGCTGGCCGGAGTGGCCGTGCGGTTCTATGCGCTACAGTCTGGAACCGCGTGACCGCTACGGTCGCAGGTTCGAATCCTGCCTCGGGCATGGATGTGTGTGTTGTCCTTAGGTTAGTTAGGTTTAAGTAGTTCTGTTCTAGGGGACTTATGACCTCAGCAGTTGAGTCCCACATTGCTCAGAGCCATTTGAACCATTTGTAAATAAAACTGTTAAATTATTAGTAGCTGCCTCCGGTCTCGTGGGATCTGAAACAAAGTTAATTGTCCTAACGGACGGCACGTCTCGTAGATGAGTTAAAAGAAAAATGTTATAGATTTTTCTAAGATGGCGCCTAACAATGAAAATTCTTTGTTAAGGCCCATATCTGCTTAAGACAGTCTAGGTATCAGACGATCAATTAATTGACCACATACACAAATTCTTTTGACAAAATAACCATTATATTTTTCAGGTTTTAAGCACAACTTACAGCTCGTACAGCAAGATGAGCTTTACACAAGAACATCCTCTTAGGTCCGAATCCAAGCAAATAACATAAGCGAATGACAAAGGAAAGATATTTAATGCATAGAAGCGCAAGAGTCATGGAATAGCATGTCCGTTGTAGTTGTATCTCTTCTTCTTTGGCGTACTTGTCGATTATTTATAAAATTTATCGTAATATTTAGTTTACAATTTTTTAAAGCCCAAGTCCACCCAGGAGAAACAGTACAACAACACAGTGACCTTCTCAGAATGAAGTGATACTGCCGGCCGGTGTGGCCGAGCGGTTCTAGGCGCTTCGGTCTGGAACCGAGCGACCGCTACGGTCGCAGGTTCGAATCCTGCCTCGGGCATGGATGTGTGTGATGTCCTTAGGTTAGTTAGGTTTAATTAGTTCTAAGTCCTAGGGGACTGATGACCTTAGACGTTAAGTCCCATAGTGCCCAGAGCCATTTAAACCATTTTGAAGTGATACTGGTTGATTTGCGTGTGGATTTTCCGTTGCCTATATTCGACAATTCTGCGTATTAACGTATCCTGTCAGATGGAAGTGGGCTTCGTCTGTCCACAAAATCTTCCACAGACAATCATTGTCCACTTCCATGCGAACAAGAAATTCTAAAGCAAATGTCTCTCTTGCTGGCAGGTCACCAGGAAGCAAGTCGCACACCTGGGTAATTCTGAATGGATATCAACGAAGGATCTTTCGTAGGATTTTACCCACCGTGCTAACGGGTATGTCCAATGTTCGAGCAATTCTCTGTGCACTACACGTTTGCACACCACCATTCTCTCGTCCTGCATTGCTGTGGCCACTGTTTCCACTGACAAATCAATTCGTTTCCTCCCTCTACCATGTTGCACACCAAAAGAAACCGTCTTTTCGAATTTCCGAATCATTTTCTCCGGACCCACGGCAGTCATCGGACCAACGCCTTTTTTCAAACTTTTCAGTGTCCGGAACTTGTGCAGAGCGACGTGTGCACAGTCATCATGCTTGCAATACAGCTTTACAAGCAGAGCGTGATCCTGGATTCAGTCATAGCGAACATCGCAGACGCAAAAGGAGGAAAATCCGTGTAGCCGGCTTGTTTATACTAACTTCAGTGGGTCGTACGCATGACAGTTGTTTTCATTTACGTATTCTGACACATACAGCACCATCTATTGATCAATTTTTCACACTAATTTTTTTCTTCTCCCATACGTTTTCCTCCTTCTCCGATAGTATTTCGTTGCAATTTGACATCATTCTGACCAGAGGTGTTATTTGCACAGGGTTTTGAAAGTTTAACTTTAATTATAATCACCCTGTATTTCCTAAATCGTCTGCAATTGGTTTTGATCTTCCGATGACTTTACTAGACGATAAACGACAGCATCATCTGCAGACAGCTGCTCAGATTCTCCCCTAAGTCGTTTATATAGATAAGGAGAAGCAGGGGATCTATTACACTCCTTCGGGGAATGACAGAAATCACTTTCGTTTTACTCGATGCATTGCCGTCAATTACTACGAACTATGACCTGACAGGAAATCACGAATGCAGTCGCATAACTGAGACGATATTCCATAAGCACCAAATTTTGAAGTATGGAGCTACTGCATCAGTATACTGTGAAAGGAACCTAATTGGTACAGTCTGGAGCGGAAGACTTGCTTTTATTAAGTAATGTAAGTTCTTTCACTACTCCGAGGACTTCTGCTTCTAAGTTATTCATGATGGCAGCTCTTGTTGATTCGAATTCTGGAATATTTACTGCGTCTTCTTTGATGAAGGAGTATAGGCAGGCTGTGCTGTGTAACTCTACATTTTTAGCACTGTCATAGATAGTATTTCCGTTGCTATCGAGCGGAGAAGGTATTGCCTGTGTCTTGCCGCTAGCATACTTTACATAATACCAGAACCTCTTTGAATTTTCTGCCGATTTTAAGACAAAGATTCGTTGTGGCAGCTATTATAACCATCTCGCACTGCATTCCGCGCTAAATTTCGAGCTTCTCTACAAGGTCGCAAACCTTTCGGATTTTGCGTTCGTTCAATTGTGGCATGCTTTTTTCGTTGTTTCTGAAAAAGTGTACTGACCTGTTTTGTGTACCATGGGGGATCAGCTCCGTCGTTTGTTTATTTAGTGTAAATCTCTCAGTTGCTGTCTATATTATTTCTTTGGATTCAAACCACATCTGTTACTACGCTTTGTTAATTTGAAGGACTGGAGATTGGATCTCAGTAAGGCGTTAAGCAAATTTTTATCTGCTTTTTTGAATAGTTATATTTTTCGTTTATTTTTGGAGGATTTGGGAGTTACGGTATTCAGTCATTCTACGACAACCTTGTGTTCACTAATCCCTGTATCCGTTTTAATGCGCGCTATTAGCTCAGGATTATTTGTTGCTAAGAGGTCAAGTGTGTTTTGACAAACGTTTATTATTCGAGTGGGCTCATGAACTAATTGTTCTGCATAATTACCATCGTGTAAACTCGACCTTGGAGAACTGCAATGTATGTAGTCGTATCTGCTTCGATAGCCCACCACCGTATACTGTAGGCTAGATTCCGTAACACACACACGCGTTACTCCAGGAAGTATCACTTGTCTGACAGTACATCACCGGTAGGTTGCAGCTTGACGGAGCAATCACTGCACTCCTGAGCTAGCGAGCCTGCGTTTGTAAATTGTTTCAAAACTTTATTAACACAGGATAAACAGACGTGTACATACGGAATGTTTGTGAGCCACAAGAATAAGCTTATACTGCTTCTTAATGAGTGTCGTATGGAGCCGTAAACTCTGAATCATAAGGTTCTGTTCTGCAACTATATGCATAACGCGCAAGCCACCTTACGGCGTGTGGCGTAGCGTACTTTGTGAACCACTCTCACGTTTCCCCATTCCCTGATCCAGTCGCGAAAGATATGCGGGAAGAGCAATCTATTGGTAACCTGCTGTGTGGACTAGAATCTCACTGGGCTTATCTTCATGGCCTTATCGCGAGAAATACGTGTGACGGAGCAGTACACTACTTGACTCTTCTAGGAAGGTACGTTCTCGAACATTTAGGAGTAAACCATACCGTGATCAGCAACGCCTCTCTTGAAGCCCCTGCCTCTAGAGCTGGCTCAGCATCCCGGTGATGGTTTCGCAATTCCTGAAGGAAACTGTAACAAAGGTGTAAGTAGGCTGTTTAGGTTTTCTTATTGGTAACGCTACGTAGCGCTCTGTATGAAAATCACTGGCTGTGCTGTGTGCGGTCTGTGGCTAGTTTGCATTGTTGTCTGCCATTGTAGTGTTGGGCAGCTGGATGAGAACAGTGTGTAGCGTTGCGCAGTTGGAGGTGAGCCGACAGCAGTGGTGGATGTGGGGAGAGAAATGGCAGAGTTTTGCAATTTGTAAGACTGGATGTCGTGAACTGCTATGTATATTATGATTTTTCAACACTATTAAGGTAAATACATTGTTTGTTCTCTATTAAAATCTTTCATTGGCTAACTATGCCTATCAGTAGTTAGCGCCTTCAGTAGTTTGAATCTTTTATTTAGCTGGCAGTAGTGGCGCTCGCTGTATTGCAGTAGCTTGAGTAACGAATATTTTTGTGAGGTAAGTGATTTGTGAAAGGTATAGGTTAATGTTAGTCAGGGCCATTCTTTTTTAGGGATTTCTGAAAGTCAGATTGCGTTGCGCTAAAAAAATATTGTGTGTCAGTTGAAGCACAGTCATCTATAGTGTTTCAAAAGGGGACGTTTCATATGTCGACCCTTAGCCGAGGGTACCTCACTGGAACCTTCTGATCTTTTTTCTTGTAGTTTGTGTAATTAGTGTAGATTTTATTTATTGCTAGCGCGTAATTGTAGAGAGAATCTCCTTTGTAGCTGCAGTCTTTCGTTGTTGTACAGTAAAACAGGTGTGGCACGCATGTAAATTTGCACCAAGTATTTCGCAGCTGCGCTTGCAATTAACTAGATATTATTTTCAGTGCTATGTTAATGTGTTCTCTTATTTTTGCTCTTCAAATTGTGTTTTTCTGTGTTGTCGTGTGAAATATTGTGACAATAATGGCGTGTGAAAAACGTAATACTAGGCTCCAAAGTAAAATGAGAAATGACAGTGAAGACAAAAGCAGTGTGTTAGCGCCACCATGTAATGAATTAACTAATATTCAAAGTATTAATTTGGTAACTGTGCATAGGGAAATGGAGCGGGCGTCAAATAATGGTGTAGACAGTGAAACAGGTAGTGAACAGGGAAGCATTATCGATCGATCAGTAGGCAACAGCTCGCCTCAGGAATCGGGAATGACAGAACACAATATTGCAAATACTGTAGACTCAGGTTTTGGGTTTTCACCGTTTTCTCAAATGAGTCAAGACACATTTTCCGCTTGTCAAAATGTGAATGTTGCCGGTGCAAATTCACTGCCGAAAAGCACTGAGGAACATGTTTCAGACACCAGTGCATTGTTATTACAATTAATGCAACAAATGGGACAAAAGCTTCAAAAGTTAGACACAATGGAACAAAATCAGAGACAAACATAGCAAAAGCCTCAAAAGTTAGACACATTGGAACAAAATCTTCGAAAGTTTGACACAATGGAAGAAAATCAAAGACAAACACAGCAAAAGCTTCAAAACTTAGACACAATGGAACAAAATCTTCAAAAGTTAGACACAATGGAACAATGCGAGAGACAAACACAGCAACAGTTAGACACAATGGAACAAAATCTTCCGAAGTTAGACACCACACTTAAACAAACACGTGAAGATTTAACTACTGAGTTACATAACATTGAATCGAAATGTCAAAAAGTCTGTAATGACGTAAAAACACAAATTTGTGAGCATTTCCAACCTATTTTTTCGCGTCATGAAAATGCATTACAGAATCACGAAGCAGCCATAAAAGAACTGCAAACTATTGTTCATGAAAATCACGACACCTTGCAAGCTAAAATTGACTCAGTTGCATCTACTGATTCGGTTACGCAAATTGCAAAAACTCAGGAAAACTTAAAGGACACAGTAGATACGATTTCAACACAAATGGACACTCTGAAACTTGGTTCAGAAAAACACACAGAGGAAATAATTTCACTAACGGATAAAGTAGCCGAACTTTCAGATCAGTTCCCTAACTTATCTACAAAGGTAGATGATGATCTGAATGACACAAGACCTGTAGCCTTCACGGACAATGAAGAGTATGAACAAATTAGAAAATTCAAACAAAATCAAAATCAAATCAATACACAGTACAAAAGAGAAATCCGGGAAGTACAAGATCAGTTGGCACAAGTAATACAAGAATGACGTATTTCAGAGGCCACTCGCGCTCCAGTACGGGAAGAGGGACATAGAAATACGGAACAACCACAAAATAATAACACAGGACACTTCGGAAATTATGAAAGAAATTGGCAAGGCGCATTGGATTTTGAGATGGAACCGCCGAAACGAAGTAACAATGAGCGATGTGCGACTCGCCGACACGATGATTTTGACTATAAGCTGTTCATTACTACACGTAAATTCAAAACGTTTAAGAATTCTGACAACGACATTCATCCACAATCATGGCTTCATCAATTCTCTAATTGTTTTCCTCCCAACTGGTCATTGGAGAACAGGTTAGAATTTATATGTGGCTACTTGGAGAATGAACCAGCTGTGAGAATGCGATCGGTCATTCACGATTGTCACAGTGAAGGAGAGTTTTACCATGCCTTCCTCTCAGCATATTGGTCTCAAGCCACACAAGACCGAGTAAAACATGGCATCATAATGATGAAACATTTCGAACAATCTGAATTTTCCAGTCTTGTGAAATATTTTGAAGACATGTTGCACAAGAATCAGTACCTGTCAAACCAATACAGCCCCTCAGAACTCATCCGCATTTGCTTAATCAAATTACCTGAACATTTACGACATATTATTTTGGCAGGACGTTGCAAAGACGACATTGAAGCTTTTCAGGGACTGTTACAAGAACTGGGAAGTGACACTGACAATCGCGGAACGCGAAAACAGGAACACAACAATTACAGGTCACATCCGTCGCAATTCCGCGATGAAAGAAAAAATATCTGGACACGACAAGGCTATTCTCACAACACAAATCGTGATCAAAACAGACACCACCCGTATGACAACCGTTGGCAGAGTCGTAATAATTACAGGGAAAGATCACCTCTCCGTGGTAATAACTATCACAGAGACAATCAGAGAAACAGACATTATGGGAACCAAAATAATTATTATCAAGGGAGACAGAATAACTTTAGATGCAAGGGTCCAGCGCGCACTTACGATTCAGGGAGAAATTCTCCACCACGTGACCGACAAGAAAGAAAATATGGAATCTACCGACATGACGGCAGACGATATGATCGTATCGACAGACCTGAATTGCATCAGAACTGGCGGGATTCAAACAGAGCAGGGCCCTCTCGACAAGGTGAATTTGTAGAAGTTAGGTCTCCAAATCCCAATAACAACGCGCGCCAACAAAGACACAATAGGCAATGACTCATACCGCTGGCAGCCACAAAAAGTACTTATGAAACTGACGACGCAGCTGCCGTAGCTAGTAATTACGTAAAACTGGAAGACATTAGGGACATCTTACTCCAGGAACACGACGTAAAACATAACAACATTGCATATCCTGTGATTCACATTACTGTAAATGACGTAAAATTTACGGCAGTACTTGACTCTGGTAGTCCCATTTCAGTAATTAGTGAAACAGCTTTTAGCAAATGCAACAAATCGAACGATTGCCCCACACTTCCGTTACGTAAGATTAAATTACAAGGTGCAATCATTGGAAAAAGTGTAGATGTACGCCAACAAACCAACTTAGAATTCTTTCGTCAAAGCCACAGCTTCTCTATGAGCTTTCTTATTGTTCCATTATTGTCGACGGATATTATACTGGGAATAGACTTTTTGAATGAATACAAAGCAATCTTAAACTTTCACGATGCTGAAATAACTTTAGAGAAAGAAGGTAAGTCAATAGCTTTGAAATTTGAAGATTGGCTCTCAAACCATGACGAGGAAATTAATCGGCTTTACCTCCTGTTAGACAACAGTTCGGAATTTTCGACGGAACTTGACACTAACAATCACTCTGCAAGTACTGACAGGGGTGATATCGACGGCGCATTTGATACTAATGAGTTAATTCAGAATAAAATTCAAACAATTGAGAATTGTAATGACACTGATAGGCAGGACCTTTTTGAGATTTTACAAGCACATTCCACAGTTTTTACTCACAAAACAGGAACAATCAAGGGATTTCAATACCAATTTCGTGTTCGTGAGCATACTAAATTTTGTGTTAGACCATACGTAATTCCGGCGCATTATAGGGACCATGTTAGAACAGAAATACAATCTATGCTTAATGAGGGCATTATTGAGCCTGCAGTAAGCTCATACAACAACCCATTACATGTTGTTGAGAAGAAAAATGGATCGATCAGGCTTGTTTTAGATTCGAGACAAATCAATACTATCATCATTCCTGAAACAGACAGGCCGCAGACGATGGAAGAACTTCTTCAAAACTTTAATGGTGTAAAAGTGTTGTCTTCCATTGATCTCAGATCCAGCTTTTATCAGATCGAACTTCATCCAGAATGTAGAAAATACACAGCTTTCCTTTGTTTCGGCGTTTGTTATCAGTTTCGGAAACTTCCTTTTGGTTTGAACATTTCTTCGGCAGCATTCATTCGCGGGCTAAATTCCATATTACCTGAGTTCTTAAAACGTCACATCACCTTATACGTGGACGATATTCTAATAGCAGAAGCTTCATGGGAACAACATAATCGCATCCTCAACAGTTTGTTACGAATTTTTGCAGAATCTGGAATTACAGTTAACTTGGAAAAGTCTGAATTCAGTAGGTCAAAGGTGAGATTTTTGGGACATATTATTTCTTCTGAAGGCATTCAGCTGGATCCTGAAAAGTTAGAAGCAATCAGAGCCATTCCAGTTCCATCCACAAAAAAACAAGTCCACAGTTTTCTAGGTCTCGTAAATTTTTACCGTCATTTTCTGAATATGCAAATTCTTGTTACAACAAAACTTTGTTCTCTCACTGGAAAAAATACTATTTGGAACTGGGACGAACAAGCACAGTTGGAATTCAGTTCTTTGAAAGAATCGCTACTTAACGCGCCAATACTAGCGCATCCAGATCTGTCACAAGATTTCTGCCTTAGCACGGATTCTTTTAAAGTCGGTCTTGGTGCCCATTTATTTCAAGAAGCCATAGAAAATGACACTACCGTTCAGAAAACCATTGCTTTTGCTAGCCGAGTGCTAACAAAACCTGAAAAAAATTATTCCGTTACTGAATTAGAAGCTTTAGCTATCGTTTGGGCATTTAACAAGTACCGTTTCTTTATTTCTGGTAAGCACGTAAAAGTATACAGTGATCATCGTGCATTACAATTTCTTATGTCTTCAAAATTAAATCATGACAGGTTAAAACGTTGGGCATTGTTTCTGCAAGAATTCCACTTCACAATAGTCTACATTCCTGGCAAGGAGAACATTGTTGCGGACGCACTGTCACGCGCACCGGCTGGGCTTGAGAAAAGTAACACAGAAGGAAATCTCGAGAAAAATTTCAGTATTCTTTACATTCAGAAAGTCGCCTTTGAAAACTTCATCACCACATCTTTAAAGGACATTGCTCATGAACAAGATAAAGATCCGATTTGGAGACATCAAGAGCAAATGGCATGAAAAGACACACACACAGATTCGGCATTATTATCTGGTTAGAAACAACATACTGTTGAAACGCTGCACTGTTGATGACAAGCTATGGGTACTTTGCATTCCTGACGATTTTGTTAATAAGCTCATTTGGTACATTCATTTCAGCTATGCACATTTTGGCCCACGAAAATGTTATCATATTCTTCGAACGACTTGTTATTTTAACAATATGGAAAAGAGAATTCGAAGAGTCTTGTCTATTTGTAAACTTTCTCAAAAGGCGAAACCATCTACTATCTCCCATCGTGCTCCGCTGTTTCCTATCGTTCCTTCTAAGTTAAAAGAATTTGCTGCTGTTGATCTCTTGGGACTGCTTGTCAGAACATCTAATGGATTTTCGTACGATCTAGTCGCTGTTGAACTTACTTCAAAATTTGTTTTTTTCACACCGTTATGTAAAGCCACTGGACGGTCTGTATCCAACGCCTTTGTTACAAATTTCTTACGTGAAGTTGGACACGTTAGTAAAGTCATTTCAGATAACGGACCGCAATTCAGATATGCTGTTTGGTCACGCATGCTTCGGAATCATAAAATCAAACCTGTTTTTATTTCATTGTACTCACCACATTGTAACCCGTCTGAACCGATTATGAAAGAAATCAATAAGCTTTGCAGACTTTATTGTCACAAAAGCATCAGCATTGGGACAGATATTTACACTTACTTCAAAACGTGCTGAATGAAATGTCTCATGACTCCACTGCTTTACCACCTACTCTTGTACTGAAGAATGAAGAACCACCGAACAGAATCAGAGAGCTTGTGCCTTTCCCGAATACACGTAAACTTCGACACAAAGACATAATTGATTTGGCTATTATAAATATAAAATCTGCAGCAGACAAAAGGAGAAAACTACATGGTAAAGCAAATTCAAAGAAATTATATATTGGTCAGAAAGTTCTCATTAAAGCTCATTCATTGTCACATAGGAAGAAACACTTGAGTCACAAATTCTTTCTAGTTTACAATGGACCTTACAGAATCCGACGTATACCACATGATAATTGCGTTGAAGTTGAAACTCTGCGTACTAGGAAGAGTAAAGGTTTACACCACATTTCACATGTAAAACCGTTTATTGAAAGATAATCTGCTTTTTAACTTTGTCTTTGCCATATAACTTTTCACTTTACATTACTAGTATGCTTTGTCAGACTTAGAATCTGTTAATATGCCACAATGTTTGAAGTTAAATATCCAGTCAAGAACCAAGCGAACTTATTTAAACAGAAATTACGAATGCATTGTTATTGTGAACAGACGACACGATGTTATTGTGTGTGTACATTCTTGCTTGTTAGTTGCACGATTACATAACGTCTATAAGACTTACATACTTAGAACATATACTGGTACTGCTAAAGAGATTTTAATGCAACATTTTGGTTTACTTGAAAATACATTCTGGATTTAAAGTACTTTCTGTGTATACCAGATGACACAGTGGTTAGTTTATGTGACAGCTACACGATTTTATCACGACGCTACTAATGAGTGACAATTTACAATGTTACTTTCGTGCTGTATCTGTTTTATATCTGCACAGTTTTTCTGTATTATTCTGGAAAGTAAAACATGTTTTAGTAGTAACTTCGTGGTATAGCTACAATGAGACAGCCTTTTTCGTAGCACAACAATACGTTACATTATAGTACTTTCTTGATCACGGTAAGGTACATAATAACTACAGTATCTATACGCAAAGCATTTCACTTTTGTTTATCATGAGGTAAGTACATTGGCTTCTGCAGAACTTAGCTTTCAGAGGACGTTAACTACAACACTTCCACAGAGATTATCTTACAACAAGACGCACAGTTTAGCGCTACAGTACACATATTTGAGTGATTAATTTTGTACTTAAATCATTTATTTTTAAAGATATTTGAAGTACAATGATACAAAGTTTTTCTGTGATACATTTCTTTCCATTGCAATAATCTGTAACACCTGAGGGTATAATTACATTAATCCTCAGGGGGGGTACACGCCTACTTGTGTACCATGTGTTTGGCAAGCACAAGGAAAGACAGAATTACACAGCTATCTGATCATTTAACTGAAAGAGACAAACATTTTTTTTTCTATGTCATTGACAGATATTTACTCAATTACACAGCTGGAAAACTTCACACTTATGAAATTGTATTTTGTCTGTAATGTGTGAACCCTTCATAGGTTTCGGAACAATAGTGGCACTATGAGAGCTTTGAATGATGTATTTGGTATGGGATCATGATTTTTAAAGTACGTTTGAGGTAGATGAAACTTTTGACATGAGCAGAGAATTTTTTTTAGGTTTTAAAATTATTGGAGGAAGCTACGACGATTTTGAGATTTGGCTGAGTGTTTATGATATTATGATGACGATGTGTATTACGCTGTTGAGGTATGTTTATGAACAATAAGCTGATGCTATATGAGAAATTTGATTATGCTATGTATTTATTATGATGAAATATTGAAGAAGTGTCGACGAATATGTATATGTGTAATAAGGTAAGGAATAATGAGTAGTGGGTAGGGACTCTGACTTGTGAAAAAGGATGTTGGAAATCAAGAATAGTACTTCAAGAATTATGAAGTGTGTGTATATGCGTAATGTATCACAATGCCGGAAAAAGTTTTTGGACAGTGTTATATTTATAGGATTTTGTTTCTACACATTTGTAACGCAAATTCTCGACCTGTGAAATTTTTTATATGAGACTGCCACTGTAGCAGAAACTCCTGTCGTAAATATTTCGGTAAGAAAGTTAAGTGACCACCTGCATGTAATGCGTCGTGGGCACCCAGCTGTGCGACAACCGCCTGGAAAAAAGCCATTTGTGTGTGCCTTTCAGAGGCACAGGTGAAAAAAAAGAGGGAGGCCATCATCCTCGCTATTGACGTTCCTTTGTAGAAAGCATCGTAAATACGACACCCTCAAACTTGAAAACATATGATTATACTGTGGAGATCTTAATTTATGATATTTACTAAAATGCCTAATGAAACAATGAGAAACATTTCACAGCTATTGTCTTGCTAGTTGAGAGAAATGCCATATGGCTTGCTTTATGTATTTATTTACTCATTTTTTTGAATATCAAGTTTCTAGCTGCAGCAGTATTTGTTAAAATAAAATTTAATAGATGTACTGATATAAATATTTTACGCCTACAGATCCAGTAAATAATTTTATGATCTATTAAAAAAAAACGAAGGAGCATAAAAAGACATTTCCCTTCACAGGAATTGCATACGGAATTTTCTTTTCAACTATGTGGTAATTTTTTTGGTAGAATAACTTCTTGTGGTGCACCACTTTAATTACATAGACATTAAGGTGTGAATATACATTTCCCTTGTCTGCATTGTTGTCTTTAGTGTAATATTTTTTCTGCTTGACCTATGTCATGTTCAGATATAGGTTATTGCATTTGCTGCTGCTGTTTGCCAGGCATAGTGCTAATAAATTTCACTTTACATTACTCTGTTAAGCCAGTTTTACTACTGATTTATTTTTCTTGTTGCTGCACATTCGCTCATATTAGTTGTAATTTTGCATTTTATCTGTTAATTTAGATTTACTGCTGCTTGCTTTGCACTGTGCATTTTTTTGTCATTGCTATTTGTGTTAATTGTTTTGTGCTGCTACATTGCCTCGTCCCTTAGTTTAGCATCTGAGCTCAGTAGATTTAAGTTAGCTTAAGATGGGGTACGCTATATGTGAGAACGAGTTGTGATGAATTGGAATAAGTGCATTGAGAAACTATAAGAAAATGGATTGGCCAAAAAAAGAATTTTGAAAGAGGATGTGAACAGAATATAGAAAGCATGCTTGGATACGATTTTTTTGGTGGAAACAACTGTTGAAATAAGAGGAAAGATCTACAGAACGAAGTTTTGGGCTGGACTGCAGTACCAAATGTCACACTGAAAACGAACCCTGTCTTTCCTTTTGTATTATTTCTCTATGTTTTTGTGTACCCTTGTGTATTTGTGTCCTTGTCTTTATGTGTTTAGCTAATAAGATTTATGTTGTAGAATTTCTCTAATACTCAGCTACATTCACTCTGATGAGGAATACTGTTATCCTCAAATATAATTTGCATTTATAATACATTATTTTCTTTGTAAAGATGTTTAGACATTATTAATTCTGTTCTGTTTCAATTATCATGTGTGAAATTAATGTTTCGAAAACTATTCTCATTATTTTATTTATTTACTTATTTCACAATTCCTGTAACACTGATGTATATATTTATTTCTATTCTTTTGTAAAGTCTGTGTTACTACAAATGTTATCTGTACTGTTATGTTCTTTAATGATGTATTTTGTACCTTTGTAATTGTATTCTTATGTTGTAATTGTATAGACACCAGTTCTTCAAATTAAGTTACATTTCACTGCACACGTTTCTGTTGGTCATAGTAATGCACAATATGTGAGAAGTAGGGACTGTTAGTGTTTGCACATGTGTTACTAATTCAGCAAGGGACTGGATAACAGCATTGCTGGTTCTAAGGACAATTCCAAAAACTTTGTGAGTGCACAAGTGGTGGTTATGGACTTGCTATATTTTCCGCAAGACTCTTCAATGGTGATTGTGCACCTACACAGTCACAACAGATGGCTGCTGGCCATCTCTACAAGGACTACAGTGGGTCTGCATCTTTGATGACCCACTAATACCATTATTTCTACAAGGACTGCAGTGGGTCTACACCTTTGCTGACTCACCAGTACCATTATTTCTGCAAGGACTACAGTGGGTCTGCACCTCTGGTGGCCCACCAATACCACAATCTCTACCAGGACTACAGTGGGTCTGCACATCTGGTGGCCCACCAATACCATAATCTCTACCAGATCTACAGTGGGTCTGCTCTGTGATGACCTACCTACCAATAGTCTTCAAAACTTCGAATGACTCTGTTGTGGGTTTACTCTGTTGTGGCCCATTACCTGTCTGCATGTCGAGAGTCAGCACTGTCTTTCCGTTGGAAGGACAACACTACTTCTTCAAGACTGCATGGAAATCCACTACTTCAGTGTGCATTTTCTTTTACTGCTCAGACTTTGAGAAAGACACTGCAATTTTACTGTGATGAATGATCAGGACTGTCTCTATGGGCTGTGAGAAAATTTTAGCTTTTGACCAACACTGTATCAATAAGCGTGTGCATTTGATATCTTTCTTACTGTAATTGTGAAAAAAATTTTAACAAATATGTATTGGCCAGTGCCCAAAAAAGTTTGTAAAATTTTTTGTGGGAAGCATGGGGGCTATGTAAGTAGGCTGTTTAGGTTTTCTTATTAGTAACGCCACGTAGCGCTCTTTATGAGAATCACTGGCTGTGCTGTGTGCGGTCTGTGGCTAGTTTGCATTGTTGTCTGCCATTGTAGTGTTGGGCAGCTGGATGAGAACAGTGTGTAGCGTTGCGCAGTTGGAGGTGAGCCGACAGCAGTGGTGGATGTGGGGAGAGAAATGGCGGAGTTTTGCAATTTGTAAGACTGGATGTCGTGAACTGCTATGTATATTATGATTTTTCAACACTATTAAGGTAAATACATTGTTTGTTCTCTATTAAAATTTTTCATTGGCTAACTATGCCTATCAGTAGTTAGCGCCTTCAGTAGTTTGAATCTTTTATTTAGCTGGCAGTAGTGGCGCTCGCTGTATTGCAGTAGCTTGAGTAACGAATATTTTTGTAAGTGATTTGTGAAAGGTATAGGTTAATGTTAGTCAGGGCCATTCTTTTGTAGGGATTTCTGAAAGCCAGAATGCGTTGCGCTAAAATAATATTGTGTGTCAGTTTAAGCACAGTCATGTATAATTTTTCAAAAGGGGACATTTCGAAGGACGACGCTCTGCGTCATCTCTATTTCGTGTGCCAATCCTGTCGGATACAAATAGCAGACTCATAAGTATTTGGAAGTGAAGGATCTTGTGTGTAATATTGGAACATTATCAAATAATGTAGTTCATGAAATAAGTTCGTGGCTTGTGGAAAATAATTTGATGCTAAATCACAGTAAGACTCAGTTTTTACAGTTTCTAACTCACAATTCAACAAGAACTGATATTTTAATCAGACAGAATGGGCATGTTATAAGCGAGACGGAACAGTTCAAGTTCCTAGGCGTACAGATAGATAGTAAGCTGTTGTGGAAAGCCCATGTTCAGGATCTTGTTCAGAAACTAAATGCCGCTTTATTTACCATTAGAACAGTATCTGAAATAAGTGACATTTCAACAAGAAAAGTAGTCTACTTCGCATATTTTCATACGCTTATGTCATATGGTATTATTTTTTGGGGTAATTCTTCTGATTCAAAAAGGGTATTTTTGGCTCAAAAACGGGCTGTTCGAGCTATGTGTGGTGTAAGTTCGAAAACCTCTTGTCGACCCCTATTCAATAGCCTGGGAATTTTGACATTGCCCTCACAGTATATATTTTCTTTAATGTCGTTTGTTGTTAGCAATATTAGCTTATTCCCAAGAGTTAGCAGCTTTCACTCAGTTAATACTAGGCAGAAATTAAATCTGCATGTGGAATGCACTTCCTTGACTCTTGTGCAGAAAGGAGTGCAGTATTCTGCTGCATCCATTTTCAATAAGCTACCACAAGAACTCAAAAATCTTAGCAGTTGCCCAAACGCTTTTAAGTCTAAACTGAAGAGTTTCCTCATGGCTCACTCCTTCTATTCTGTCGAGGAGCTCCTGGAAGAGCTAAAAAATTAAGCAAATTCCAGTGTTACATTCTTGATTTTCTTTATTTAAACTAACGACGTGTCAGCTGAATATGTTTCTTATATTTCATTTTACCTGTTTCTACAATCGTGTTATAATTTCATGTATTGACTCGTTCCATGACCATGGAGACTTCTCCTTAATGTGGTCCCACGGAACAATAAATAAATAAATTACATGTATGTGTGGTATCTGTTCTTTTGGACATGTCCAAAGGAATAGAACAGACACAACGCCTATAATTGTGCAACTGTAGATACGCTTCCACCAGCAGTAAGACTATTTGATTGCGGATGGATACCATCGTACGTTCTCTTGCCGGAATACAGTGAGGCTGCGAGCAATGAGGAAAATGAAAGGGTCACAACATGACTGGTGGGCAGCACTTGGGAATTTCAGTCGGACTAAAAGTGTATCCAGATGGCACAGGCGGTCAAGTTGAACATTTGCTACAAACGGAGAATCCGGTTTCGAGTCCTTGACAAGTCACAAGTTTTCACGTGCAGCCGTTGAACTTTTCCACGCCCTTAGCAGCCAAGCCGTACATCCCTTTAGTTATTCATATATTAATCGAACGTGCGTGTTATAAGCTATCTCTTTTGTAAGTGGGTTACACCTCCCAAGGATTCTTCCATTGAATCTCAGTTTGGCACCTGCCTTAACTGTGATTAGCTTGATGTGGTTTTCCACTATAAACTTTTTTTTCTATTTTGTGGATGTGACTGCTCGAGTAAATGCTCTGTAATTACACTAGGTGATCAAAAGTATCCGAACACCTGGCTGAAAATGACTTTCAAGTTCGTGGCGCCCTTCAACGGGCCGGCTTGTCTGGCCGAGCGGTTCTAGGCGCTTCAGTCTGGAACCGCGCGACCGCTACGGTCGCAAGTTCGAATCCTGCCTCGGGCATGGATGTATGTGATGTCCTTAGGTTAGTTAGGTTTAAGTGGTTCTAAGTTCTAGGGGACTGATGACCTCAGACGTTAAGTCCCACAGTGCTCAGAGCTATTTGAACCATTTTTGAACCCTCCATCGGTAATGATGGAATTCAATATGGTGTTGGTCCACCCTTACCTTTGATGACAGCTTCAACGGTCACAGGCATACGTTCAGTCAGGTGCTGGAAGGTTCCTTGGGGAACAGCAGCCCATTCTTCACGGAGTGCTGCACTGAGGAGAAGTATTGATATCGGTCGGTGAGGTCTGACACAAAGTCGGTTTTCCTAAAGTTGTTCTGTAGGATTCAGGTCAGGACTGTGTGCAGGTCAGTCAATTACAGTGATGGTATTGTCGTGCAACCACTCCGCCACAGGCCGTGTATTATGAAAGGGTGATTGAACATGTTGAAAGGTGCAATCGCCATCTCCGAACTGCTCTTCAACAGTGGGAGGCAAGAAGGTGCTTAAAACATCAATGTACGCCTGTGCCGTGATAGTGCCACGCAAAACAAGGGGTGCAAGACCCATCCATGAAAAACACGAACACACCATAACACCACAGTCTCCGAATTTTACTGTTGGCACTACACACGCTGGCAGATGACTTATGAAACCTCCCCTTAGAAAATTTTTATAAATGACAGTGCCGCAAAACCTCTAAGTTATTTGATCTGCAACCAGCTGAGCAGAACTGAACGTACTCAGATATTTCTCTCTTTACTTATTCTGATCAACACTAAACTGACACACAATATTTTTAGGGCAACGGAATCCGACTTTCAATAATCCCTACAAAAGAATGGCCCTGACTAATAATAACCTATACCTTTCATGAATCACTTACCTCACAAAAATCTTCGTTGCTCGAACTACTGCAATACAGCGAGCGCCAATACTGCCAGCTAAATAAAAGATTCTAACTACTGATGGCACTAACTCCTGATAGGCATAGTTAGCAAATGAAAGATTTTGATAGAGAACAAACAATGTATTTACCTTAATAATATTCAAAAGTCATCATACATACATGTATATCAGTTCATGATAACCAGTATTACAAATTTACTCTTTCTGATGGATACACGTCCAGATCGCCCGCTCTCGAAATTCTGCCATCTCTCTCCCCACATCCACCACTGCTGGCAGCTCACCTCCAACTGCGCAACGCTACGCGCCATTCACATCCAACTGCCCAACACTACAGTAGCAAATATTCCAACAATGCAAACTAACCACAAACTGCACACAGCACAATCAGTGATTTTCATACAGAGCGCTACGTGGCGTTACCAACATAAAAACCTAAACAGACTACTTACACGTTCACCGGGCATTCGCCATACCCACATCCTGTCATCGGATCGGCACATTGTGTACCGTGATTCGTCACTCCACACAACGTTTTCCCACTGTTCAGTGGTCCAGTGTTTACGCTCCTTACACCAAGCGAGACGTCGTTTGGCATTTACCGGCGTGATGTGTGGCTTATGAGCAGCCGCCACATAGCGTATGTATCTGGTGATATTGGAGTATTCGTGTCATCATCTGTGTCTATATATTCATCTGTTTCCATATCTATGTCTCAGTCTCTGTTGTCCCGTGCATCATGTTGTGTTGTAGGCTGTGTTTCAGGTCTTGATCTTTTATATGGCTGTTGATGCTTATAAGTCTCTTGCTATTTCATCAGTGATTCGGTTAAGCATGCTCCAGTTATCTCCGATAAACATCGTATTCTGCGGAGAGAACTGAACTCTGACTTTAGGTTGGACAATTTTGGCCGATATGTGCAGCCGTCCAGGTTGCGCAGGCGGCCATGAGCTTGACCGGGTCACGCTGGCTGCAACCGCACGCGAGAATCGCCCGTCCCTTTCCATTCCAGCGGCAGCCTGCGTCGTGTCGCAAAGCGCGCAGACTCGGCAGTTTACTGGAGACCCACTTGGCGGGCGATTCCGCGGCATGAGGGTCAAGGTGCGCCGACCTCCTTACCGCGGGGCAGGCGACTGGAGGCGTCTGCCAACTCGCGGAGTGCGCGCCGCAGCCGCCCAGTCACGACCGCGTCTGCTCCGTGAAAGCGGATTCTGTCACCGCCCGGAGTGGACGCGCTGGGGAGGTGACCGAGCACCGAAAGCGCGGCTCACAGCCAAACCTCCAGATGTGAGACATTCAGATCGGTACCAAACACTGGAGTATCAGCCAAAACACCGATTTCGTTCGTGCTGCGTGATGTCGTCCAGTAGAAGGTGCGTAAACAGTAATTAAAAGTAACACCAGAACTACGGAGAATAGGCAAACCGTACCTGTGCTCTTTAAATTGGTAGGTCTCAGCTATGCAGACACAGTAGCTCAGTGCTCAGTGTGTTCTGTCAGAGAGCTGGCTTGTTTCTGGACCACAAAACCGAGTGACAGGATCAGTGATGAACTTCAACTGATGTCATATGACGTCCGGTACCACCAAATACATTGAACAAAACGAGCTAAATGCAAGAAAAAAGTAAGTGAGTTGATAGAGCGTCGGATCTTTGTACTAAAGGTCCGGAGTTCGACACCCACTGTGTGCTTTTTATTTTATTTTATTTATTTATTTTTTTTAACAGATTACTCGTGGAATTGTTATATGGGAGAACATTTTTCTTCCACGTAAAAGGACGCTTTAGAGTTTGTAGCAATGTTCTTCTGGCAGTCTACTTTCGCTTCGTTTGTTGAAAGTACCAAATCTATTCAGCACATTCGTACTGATAGGTGTGTTATCTACACAAATCTACGCTATACGTTTGCTACTTTCAACTAACCAATCTAAGCAGACTGCCAAAAGAACAGAGCCACGAATTCTGAAATGTCCTTTTACATGTATAAGTAGGCTGTTTAGGTTTTTATGTTGGTAACGCCACGTAGCGCTCTGTATGAAAATCACTGACTGTGCTGTGTGCAGTCTGTGGCTGGTTGGCATTGTTGGAATATTTGCTATTGTAGTGTTGGGCAGTTGGATGCGAACAGCGCGTAGCGTTGCGCAGTTGGAGGTGAGCCGCCAGCAGTGGTGGATGTCAGGAAAACGAAGTTTGTAAGAATGGATATATATATATATATATATATATATATATATATATATATATATATATATATAATGACTTTTGAACACTAATAAGGTAAATACATTGTTTGTTCTCTATCAAAATCTTTCATTTGCTAACTATGCCTATCAGTAGTTAGTGCCTTCAGTAATTTGAAACTTTTATTTAGCTGGCAGTATTGGCGCACGCTGTATTGCAGTAATTTGAGTAACGAAGATTTTTTTTTTGAGGTAAGTGATTCATGAAAGGTATAGGTTATTGTTAGTCAGGGCCATTCTTTTGTAGGGATTATTGAAAGTCAGACTGCGTTGCGCTGAAAATATTGTGTGTCAGTTTAGTGTTGATCTGAATAAGTAAAGAGAGAAATGTCTGAGTAGGTTCAGTTTTGCTCAGCTGTTTGAAAACCAAATAAAGTAGAGGTTTACCAGCATAGTAATTCATAAATTTTTCTAATGGGATGTTTCACATGGCAGAAAAATGTTATCTCATATAACAATTTCACGCGCAATCAGTTAAAAAAACATCTTCGTCAGTGGGTTTCGACTGCGGGACGTCTACCACTACAATCTGACGCTCTAACAACACACCTGCCAGAGATCTCCACATATAGAGCTCACAGATATGATTTGCCTTTACTCCTTAGTTCTGGGGTTATTTTTTAATTGCCATTTACGGATCTTCTACTGGACGACAGCACACAGCACAAACTAAACAGGTGTTTTGGTTGATAGTTCAATGACAGACAACGTTTGATACCAATCTGAGTGTCTGGCATCTGGAGGTTTGGGTGTCAGTTACTCGCGGAGGGGTGCTCTCGGCGTAGGAGTCTGCCCACCGCTACAAAGCTAGCTGTTGTCCCTTCTGCCCTCCGGTTTATATGCCCAAGCCCTGACTAGTATTCGCTCTGGCAGGCATTCTGTGGAACTGTTCTTCACGTTTTCCACTTTATAGGGCGTCTTTAAAACCCATCGTTTCAAAATTACGAGGGGCGTTCAATAGGTAATACTAAACATTCCTTTTCTATAGGCCGGTTGGTTTTATTCAGTATTTCAGTACACCATACTATTGTCCACTCATTTGGCTACAAAATCCATTTTTTCCAACGTAATTCCCTCTCAATGCTACGGCCTTACGCCACCATACTGGGACGAACTGTATGTCTTCATGATCGACGTCGGAGCCAACGTCTTCCTGCTTGAAAACCTCCCCGTCATCCACGAGCTGCTTACCGTGGAGTGCATACTCCACTCCGCCAAATAGGAAGATGTGAGCTCGGGGTTGTAGGGTGCTTGAGAAAAGAGATTCCAGTGACTTTTCGCGAGGGTCCCTTGGGTACGCATATTTTTATGAGGCCTTGGGTTCTCATGGGGAGAGAGAAGTTTGTTTGCATTTTTGTGGCCACGAATACGCTGAAGTCGTTCCATCAGTTTCCTGAGGGCAGCACTGCAGGAGTCAGACCTATTTGCGTCCAGTCGGCACGTGGGACGTCGGTCAGGTTTGCGGGACCTTACTGTGATCATGACAGGCAACTCGCCTAAAGACTCACAGTGCTTTTGCTCCCTTCCAGGTCTCCGTAGACATTTTCCAAGCACCTATGGATATCTGCGATGCTCAGCTTTTCTTCCAAATGAAACTCAATTACAGTTCTCTGCTTCGAACGCAACTGCGCTACAGAAGCCATTTATAAATAGGGGCTGAAGCGGAAATATTCCACCATGTCCCACAACGAATTTCGTATTTTCACTCGAAACTGACCGAGAGAAAAAAGTGCTGCATTTCTTATAGAATGCTCCTCATACATCGATGTAAAGAATTGCAAACTGGGTGTCCTGAGTCAAGGAACTAATGTCTGGAAAACAATATTTAGTTTTTATTGATATATAGGGTGGTCGGAAATTCCCGTTACAGACTTCTAGGTCTTTTAGAGGGGACTGAGTACATCGTATTTTGAATAGGAACCCAGGTCTGGAAACGTCACCCAACGAGACTACAGAGCGTCAAAGTTATAGGCGCGGACGTCTATAAATGTACGTATACACGGGGTGATTCCGTGATGATGTTACAGACTTTCTAGGGTGATGGAGAACGATAAATGTATTAATTTGAAGTAAGGATCCCTGTACCGGAAACGAACGTGTCGAAAGTCATAAACGAAAACCGTTCTGATACCTCTGACAGTTGAATACATGTACTGGTTCTTGTATTGGTAACTTTCAGAGGTGGTAGTATGTACAAACAATCCAATAAACGTAGGCTCTGAAGTGCGTACCTTAACAGCTACGAACACTTGCTCAACAGAGATCGTTTCCGCTACAGGGATCCTTACTTCAAATTAATACATTTATCGTTCTCCATCATCCTAAAAAGTCTGTAACATCATCACGGAATCACCCCTTGCATACGTACATTCATACACGCCCGCGCCTATAACTTTGACGCTCTGTAGTCTCGTTGGTTGACGTTCCCGGACATGGGTTCCTATTCAAAATACGATGTACTCAGTCCCCTCTACAAGCCACAGAAGTCAGTAACGGGAATTTCCGACCACCCTGTATACAACCTACACGTAGTAGTAACAGCTTCAGCACGTACCATCTACGCCACTGAATGCACTTTCATCCCACCAGTGCTCTATACTAGGGACGTCCCAGTATAATTTAGATATGACATTTTGACAGTGTTGGTCGATTATCATGTGCTAATGTGTTACAGCACACTATACATATCGTACTAAAATGTGCCACTTCTCTTCGAATGCGTATCGGAAATCGCACTACAATTACACCATTTTTCTTCCAATGCGTGCTGATATGCAAATGAAATGGGCGAAAGCAAGTTTTTTAGCGCTGAGGAAACTAGAAATCAGTGTCGGTTGGTGAAATGATTGTTATCCGCACTACTATCAACTCAGAGAAAGGACGCAGCTGTCTGATTTTCACTCTGACGTCATCCCTCCTAGCACTGAGCGTGCTCAGAGCACTAGGTCAGCATTTTTATTTGATAATGCGCCTAACGTATTGTGCAAGCGTTGAGCGTGAGGGAATTTTGGGGCGCCATGGATGAGTGATCGAGTACATCGACTGGCAGTTCATTCCTTCGGGTTAGATTTCCGCTGATAACTTCATTTAATTTTTAATTTTATTTTATTTCTTGAAATTCTAAAGTATTAATTATAAAGTTTAAACACACACATAAAAAAATTGCATCACTCCGGTTCCCAGAACTCCTGAAGACAGATGTTGACTGTGGATATTGTATCACGGACACAGTCCCTTTGACCTTGAAGGAGGTATACGGCTCGTGTTTAGTTCACCCATACCTAGACGGTCAACACCGCGGTTCGATCGCGTCCGCGTTGTTATTTTGTGCCAGGGAGGGCTCTCAACAAGGGAAATGTCCAGGCGTCTCGGAGTGAACACGAGTGATGTTCGGACATCGAGGAGATATAGAGAGACATGAACTGTCGATGACATGCCTCGCTCAGACCGCCCAAGGGCTACTACAGCAGTGGATGACCGCTACCTACGGATTATGGCTCGGACGAATCCTGACAGCAACGCCACCATGTTGAATAATGCTTTTTGTGCAGCCACAGGACGTCATGTTACGACTCAAACTTTGCGCAATAGGCTGCATGATACGCAACTTCACTACCGACGTCCATGGCGGGGTCCATCTTTACAACTACGACACTATGCAGCGCGGTACGAATGGGCCCAACAACATGCCGAATTGACCGCTCAGGATTGGCATCACGTTCTCTTCATCGATGAGTGTCGCATATGCCTTAAACCAGAAAATCGTCGGAGACGTGTTTGGAGGCAACCCGGACGGCCTGAACGCCTTAGACACACTGTCCAGCGAGTGCATCAAGGTGGAGGTTTCCTTCTGTTTTGGGGTGGCATTATGTGGGGCCGACGTACGCCGCTGGTGGTCGAGGAAGGCGCCATAAGGGCTGTGCGATACGTGAATGCCATCCTCCGACTGATAGTGCAACCATATCTGCAGCATACTGGCAAGGCATCCGTCTTCATGGACGACAATTCGCGCCCCCGTCGTACACATCTTGTGAATGACTTGCTGCAGGGTAACGACATCGCTCGACTAGAGTGGCCAGCATGATCTTCAAACATGAACCCTATCGAACATGTCTGGGATAGATCGAATAGGGCTGTTTATGGACGACCTGATCCACAAATCACTCTGAGCGATCTATAACGAAACGCCGTTGAGAACTGGGACATTGTGGACCAACAGTGCATTGATGAACCTGTGGCTAGTATGCCACGACGAATGCAGCCATGCCTCAATGCAGGAGGACGTACTACTGGGTTTTAGAAGTACCGGTGTGTACAGCAATGTGGTCCACCAACTCTGAAGGTCTCGCTGTAGGTGGTACAACATGTAATGTGTGGTTTTCATGAGCAATAAAAAGAATGGAAACTATGTTTATGTTGATCTCTATTCCAATTTTCCGTACAGGTTGCGGAACTCTCGGGACTGAGGTGAAGCAAAACTTTCTTTGGTGTGTGTATATTTAAACACTTCAGTTTATGCACTCCAAATTAATATATTGAACTGAGTTGTGATTACTACCCTTTAATTGAACGGGTTATGGGCCACCACGTTGTAGCAGATTGATCAAAACTTGCGCGAGCTGCCACTGTATTTTTACATCGCAGCAAATACCTGAAAAGATACCTATATCGTGATATGATCGAAACAACGGTAACAAACAGCACAGCAAGGCAGTGATTATTCTACAACGTATCAGAACTGCACCCAGATAACGTCGTTATGTTGCCACGCGATTTCTGCATGACAACCATTCGGCCATCTTCAGGTTTGTTTTACAGTGTGGTATAAAACCCTCCTGAAGACACCAGATTGATTTTCATGCAGAAATCGCCTGGGACGATTTCGATGTCATCTAGGTGCTATCCCGAAACCTTTTGAATACTCATTACGCCGAGAAAACGTCAAGAATCACAAGGTTTGACTTCATGAATGAGGTGACTTCTGACATTATTATGGTAAGTCAGGTAACTTTTATTGAAGCCCGTCCGGTTGGCCGTGCGGTCTAACGCACGGCTTTCTGGGCGGGAGGGAGCGCCTGGTCCCCGGCACGAATCCGCCCGGCGGATTTGTGTCGAGGTCCGTTGAACTGGTCAGTCTGTGGATGGTTTTTAGGCCGTTTTCCATCTGCCTCGGCGAATGCGGGCTGGTTCCCCTTATTCTGCCTCAGTTACACTATGTCGGCGATTGCTGCGCAAACAAGTTCTCCACATACGCGTACACCACCATTACTCTACCACGCAAACATAGGGGTTACACTCGTCTGGTGTGAGACGTTCCCTTGGGGGGTCAACTGGGGGCCGAACCGCACAATAACCTTGGGTTCGGTGAGGGGCGGCGGAGGGGTGAAGTGGACTGCGGTAGTCGTCGTGCAGTTGTGGACCACTGCGACTGCGGCGGGGACGGAGCCTCTCCGTCGTTTCTAGGTCCCCGGTTAACATACAATACAATACAATACAACTTTTATTGAATGCTGCGCTACACTTCAAAGTGACAAACATACTTGTCACTTCTTGGTCTCTGTTCAGTTCCTCGAAGATAGAAATACGCTCACTGGTTACCGACCACCCGACACCACTGTGTGAGTGTCCTCGTGATTGGGAAATCTCTTCCCCCACTCGATTTTCCGGCTTTCCGGAAAGATGTGAATCGCACAGAGCAGGGTACGGACTTACCAATCAGCATCACCTACGTCTATGCGGCTTTGATAACATTGTTGGCATCATTTCACTACAGCCGGATGTGACGATGCATTTCGTCCATATACCGCCAAAATTTCGAGGTGAACATCTGCCGTATTTAGACGTTTTGCCCATATGATTCTTTCTGTCACTTGGAGTACGTTTCCAGTAGCCGCGCCATTTCACACCCACACTGTAATGTACCTGTTATCCGTATCACAGTAGAGCCGTGTCTACAACAAACCTGGATCAAGTGTTATTTTCTGATAATACGCCACTCTACCTGCGCTAAGGTCTTAATGTGGACCGACATTGACACCTGACAGTCAGAGTAAGGCAGGATTCAGTTACGATTGTGGACGGGGCCGTAATCAGCTGCTATTGGTTGCCTTTTACAATTATACACAATTTATTTTAAACCAGTAATTCCAGTCTCAACAATAAATACAGAATACCGCTCGTTATTAATGAAGGAATAAACAACAGTGTAAATAACAGTGTTGTCAGTGAGTTACAATGTAGCAAATCAATATTAAATACAGATACAACAGATAATATTTTAAAAGCAAGCCATTGTGGTCTGGGCAGAAGGGCTTACACGCCAAGAATGGCAATAAATGAAGAACTTTTTAAGAACTCGCTACAATTTACAGCTTACAGGCATTGAAATATTAAGGTAAGTCGCCACAAACACAGCAGAAAGAATCGGACACCAGGAATGGCAGTAAATAAGGTTTTAAGGCTTACTGCTAAAATACAAATACCAAGTTTGAATTTTAAGCCAAATGATCATGATCACGACTGAAGGCCTTACATGCCAGGAATGGCAATAATATAAAAAATTTTAAAACCTGCTGTAAAACAGCAAATACAATAGCAAAAGTTAGTTAAAACATCCAGCAACTGATCCAGACGGTGCTCCAGGAATCGACTTCTGAGAATATCCGGCAACAAATACTTTCTCGAGCGATGAGATAGGCAGTCAACAGTAACATTCATTTCACAAGATGGTAACTCAGACCAGTGGCAGTCTGAAGAATGACTAATGAAACCCCCGTGATAACAGCCCTTCCATCTGGCTGTCCACGCGTGCCGCCAGCGGTCCCAGTGTGTTTTCCGCACTGCGCAGACCTGGCTCCTCCTGAGCCCCCCCTGAACTGACACACTCACACGACCCGGAAAACAACGACGTCGCCCCAAAGATAAGGCAACAGTACTACATATCGATAACCGCCTCTGTTGCCCCTAGTGCACAGGCAACGCTTCCGAAACCGAGTGGCGCCAGTCAGCACGAGAAGGAGACAAACAACGGCAACAATGTCAACTAAACGATACCGTCTGGCCTGCAACAGACGGCGGAAACCTACAAACAGCACCAACCCGAGCCGCAGCACAGCTCAGACATCTTTGACCTACTTTCCGAATTCCCTACACATATACAAGGAATTCTTGAAGATAGAAGGAATTACTTAGAATACAAGGCAAAATGTGCAGATCACACAGTTTTCAGGCACCAACTTGAGTATAAAATAAAATTCAAACGAAAGCTCTTAAGGGGCAAGTATTTCACCCGATAACAAGAAAAACAGCAGAACAAACCTCTGTGTTCTGACCTAGACGGGCCAACCGTAACCGACCGATCGCCACGTCATCCTCTACCAATGTCATTTGGATGCGGTACGGAGGTGTATGGGATGAAGCTTTTCAGTCAAGAAGCTCCTCAGTTGGCTTCATGAGGCTGAGTTTACTCCATTCAAATCGATCGTAGTACCGGGAATCGAACTCGGTTCAGCCGCAGAATAATCATACACGCTGAACACTCAGCTACGGAGTCGGACAACAAGAGACAGCACTTAACGTAAACTTTCTGCTTTCTTTAAGTGCATTACTACAATGTACTTTTACAAGGTTTTCTCTAAAACCAAATAAGTCATTTACAATATGCTTTTTAATTCAAATATTTTAATATATAGTGAAGTACGCGAATGCGAACTCAACTATTCTCGTAAAATAAATTCTTGAACCGATTTTTCAGTGTAGGGGGTACATATTTATTACATAGTGGTAATTGCTCCTTCAAGTTGGTATGTTTACTACAGTCGGCACGTGGTACATATTTGTACTATGTAAGTGCGTTTTTTGTGCATCAGAAGTATTTTATACTTTTTAATTTCAACTAGTATTTGCAGCAACACAACGATTTTTCCGACACCAATATTCTATACGGATCGACGACAGTGCAATCTACACTTTTGAACTGATGTTATTATGAATATTAGTCTTGTCTCTCACGATACAACGCGACATCCTCTAGTCCTACTGTGAGAGCAATTGTTTGCCGATGACCTCTATCTACTCTCTGTGGCTTGATGGAAGCAATTTATCATAAGTCTTTATCGTCTTTGAGCAGGTATCTTCCAGTTAAATTGACGCTTGTGCGAAACGTTGTTCTCTGCATTTGTTAGGCTTCCCGGGTAGTACATCCAGCTACATCACACATTAGATGCTTGTATACAATTTGCCGTAACGAGCAATGCTCCATCTTCAACAGCCAGTCACGAACTGTAAACAATGTTCCACTCTGCCGTGGACAAACTGTGATGAGTCACGCTATACTGTATTGCTCCATGTGCAGAAAGCAGTAGTTATGAGCGTCAGAAGAGTGTGATATCTTCCACTCAATTACAAATCTAAATCCACATGAGGGAGAGCAATATTCACACGCATCTATAGGTTGGCTATAATTAAATTTTCGCTACTTGAGCCAGTACAGACGGAAAACTGTTTACCGTATGCGTACCCAATTTTATAGGAATGATGATCAAATTCCGCACTGCAGGGTTTGCGTTGTTACTAGTTTTAGTGCCCTGACTTCTCGGTAGACACCGGTACTGGTACAGCGACGTAGTGTTTCAACAGAAGCAGCAGTGTGCTTTACAGTTGCAGACAGTCACCATGAGACTGGACAAGATGAGCAGGGCTTTACTCGTTCTATCGAAACATCAGTAATAGCGCTGCTGCTCTTCGGGAGTATCGAGGCGTTAAAGGAATACGGGAAGTTCCTCTTTCTGCACCGAAGCTGAAGAACATGATTCAGAAGTTCGAATTACTGTTGCCATAGCTGAGAATGCTGGATGCAATGCGTGATCTTCAAGCAGTGCAAGAGCTGCGTCACAATAGCTGAGCATTCAATGGTCTACCGTTCGAAAAACGATGCGAATAACTGTGAAATAGTATCTTTTGTGCGGCTGTCGTCCATGCAGAGGGGCGTCATATTGAGCAACGTTTGTAACGCGAAACGTAAACATGGTATGCAGTTAACATATGTTACCTTCTCATGTGTAAATTAAAACGTGTTTCTTTCAGTGGTTTATTCGTTATTTCTATTCCGCTCGTCCTTACAAACATTTCCATAAAATTTCATTGTCCTACGGTCACCCGCTTTTCATGGGGGCCCTCTCTCGTAGCGAAAGTTTAATTACAACGACCTTGTATATTACTATCTAGGACTGATGACATTTGTAAAAGCCGGCCGCGGTGGTCTCGCGGTTCTAGGCGCGCAGTCCGGAACCGCACGACTGCTACGGTCGCAGGTTCGAATCCTGCCTCGGGCATGGATGTGTGTGATGTCCTTAGGTTAGTTAGGTTTAAGTAGTTCTAAGTTCCAGGGGACTGATGACCACAGCTGTTAAGTCCCATAGTGCTCAGAGCCACTTGAACCTACATTTGTAAAAGTATCGGGAATCCGATACATCGATATTTAAAAAAATTATCATTACGCCTGTCGGTAAATCGAAAAAAGTAATGATACATCGATGGAAAAAATTTCGACGTACCTGCCGTAACACATATCGGCTGCACACTGTAAATATACTGTCTTTTCTAGAGCTGTATATTTAAGAATTGATTTATTATTAAATATTCTGTTCATCACAAGACAGCAGCCTGCCTATCCCCATAGAGCAAGAACTGAAAGGAAAACAATGCGCGTTCATGCATGGCGATAGCCACTTTCTCACAGTGTAGCTGCATGTATGTGGCACAATAAAAAGTGTGCGATGGGTCAGTCGTTAGGTGTTGTCACATGCCGGATTTCTCCGGCACACTTCATGTCGACTTCCCTGTTATTTTATTTCTGCCATCGCCAGCTACCTAGCAGCTATAGTGTAAAAACTGCGTACTGGAGCTAAACGATCCAGAGCTTGTAGTTAACTACACCACTGGCCATTAAACTTGCTACACCAAGAAGAAATGCAGATAATAAATGGGTATTCATTGAACAAACATATTATACTAGAACTGACATGTGATTACATTTTCACGCAATTTGGGTGCATAGATTCCGAGGAATCAGTACCCAGAACAACCACCTCTGGCCGGAATAACGGCCTTGATACGCCTGGGCATTGAGTCAAACAGACCTTGGATAGCGTGTTTAGGTACAGCTGCCTATGCAGCTTCAACACGATATCACAGTTCATCAAGAGTAGTGAATGGCGTATTGTGACGAGCCAATTGCTCGGCCACCATTCACCAGACGTTTTCAGTTGGTGAGAGATCTGGAGAATGTGCTGGCCAGGGCAGCATTCGAACATTTTCTGTATCCAGAAAGGCCCGTGCAGGACCTGCAACATGCGGTCGTGCATTATCCTGCTCAAATGTAGGATTTCGCAGGGATCGAATGAAGGGTGGAGCCACGGGTCGTAACATATCTGAAATGTAACGTCCACTGTTCAAAGTGCCATCAATGCGAACGAGAGGTGACCGAGACGTGTAACCAATGGCACCCCGTACCATCGCGCCGGGTGATACGTCAGTATGGCGATGACGAATACACGCTTCCAATGTGCGTTCACCGCGGTGTCGCCAAACACGGATGCGACCATCATGATGCTGTAAACATAACCTGGATTCATCCGAAAAAATGACGTTTTGCCACTCGTGCACCCAGGTTCGTCGTTGAGTACACCATCGCAGGCGTCTGTGATGCAGCGTCAAGGGTAACTGCAGCCATGGCCTCCGAGCTGATAGTCCATGCTGCTGCAAACGTCGTCGAACTGTTCTCGCAAACGCTCCATCTGTTGACTCAGTGGACGAGACGTGGCTGCACGATCCGTTACAACCATGCGGATAAGATGCCTGTCATCTCGACTGCTAGTGATACGAAGCCGTTGGGATCCAGCACTGCGTTCCGTATTACCCTCCTGAACCCACCAATTTCATAGTCTGCTAACTGTCATTGGACCTCGACCAACGCGAGCAGCAAAGTCGCGATACGATAAACTGCAATCCGACCTTTATCAAAATCGGAAACGTGATGGTACGCATTTCTCCTCCTTACACGAGGCATCACAACAACGATTCACCAGGCAACGCCGGTCAACTGCTGTTTGTGTATGAGAATAGGTTGGAAACTTTCCTCCTATGAGCACGTTGCAGGTGTCACCAGCGGCGCCAAACTTGTGTGAATGCTCTGGAAAGCTAATCATTTGCATATCACAGCATCTTCTTCCTGTCGGTTAAATTTCGCGTCTGTAGCACGTCATCTTCGTGGTGCAGCAATTTTAATGGCCAGTAGTGTAATTTCTTTTTGTATCAGTCTTTTCGTCTCGGTTCCACGTATTAAGCAGGCAGAGCCACACTTTTGTGTAAAGTAGTGTCTGCATTGTCGCTGATTGTACTTATTGTAATACGTTAACCGGACCAACAAACTTGCTGAAAATTGATCTGAAATGCAAAATTATCTGTGAACAGCCACTTCTGTTGATTTTTCCACTATTACCTTTGAATGTTTGTATCTGCATCATCACGTTGATTTAATGAAATTAACAAGACGTGGGCGTCTCTTAGAATCGTGGTTACGTGGTTTCTGTTAGCGTAAGTACCCAAAACATTTCATTACATTGCGGGTTCCATTTTTTTTTACCAGTTTTCGCTTACACCAGTTCACATAACTGCATCTTCATTGATTTCATCCTCCTCATCCGTTCATTTTGTTTCAGTGAATATAATTCGTTTCGAATGACGAAGTCTTGCTTGCTCCACTGCGGAGAAAGGAACGGCGTGAAAGCGTAACTTTCAGCCGCATCTCCCGTGTGTGATGGCAGCCAGTATCGAATCGTACGTACTGTGGTTGGGTGGTCCTTTTCCGGTTTCGGTAATTGGGTAACTCGTTGGGGATTCGGGCCTTCGCCTTGGCGGCTATACTTTCGGAGCCAGCTGCTCTGCGGCCAGGCGCGTATTACACTCTGCAGTGCCAGTGAAAGCGATCAGATGCGTCGAACGCCTGCGTGCGCCGGAGCCACGGGTCGTGGCGCGTGGCTGCCCGCACGCCGCCACACCACCACTCCGTACCTAATCAGCAGCTCTCCTCTCGTGTCCTCTCGTTTTCCTTTCCGATATTGACTCCGGTTTTCTCCCTCTCGAGGCGAGGCTTTCCCTTTCCGGTAGAGTCGCGCGTAGAAAGCACGCATCGTTAATTGCACCAGTCGGGCACAACGAGTGTGGGAACTACCTTACAGCCATCTGGTACCGCAGAGGCCGAAGTTCTGAGTGAGTGATTTCATCATGGCTCTTCGGCAATTTCAGCGAGTTACACTTTATGAAAAAAAAAAAAAGGAAATAAAGACACTACTGGCCATTAAAATTGCTACCTCACGAAGATGACGTGCTACAGACGCGAAATTTAACCGACAGGAGGAAGTTGCTGTGATGTGCAAACGATTGGCATTTCAGAGCATTCACACAAGGTTGGCGCCGGTGGCGACACCTACAACGTGCTGACGTGAGGAAAGTTTCCAACCGATTTCTCACACACAAACAGCAGTTGACCGGCGTTGCCTGGTGAAACGTTGTTGTGATGCCTCGTGTAAGGAGGAGAAAGGCGTACCATCACGTTTCCGACTTGATAAAGATCGAATTGTAGCCTATCGCGATTGCGGTTTATCGTATTGCGACGTTGCTGCTCGCGTTGGTCGAGATCCAATGACTGTTAGTAGAATATGGAATCGGTGGGTTCAGGAGAGTAATTCGGAACGCCGTGCTGGATCCCAACGGCCACGTATCACTAGCAGTTGAGATGACAGACATTTTATCCGCATGGCTGTAACGGATCGTGCAGCCAACCACGTCTCGACCCCTGAGTCAACAGATGGGGACGTTTGCAAGACAACAACCATTTGCACGAACAGTTCGACAACGTTCGCAGCAGCATGGACTATCAGGTCGGAGACCATGGCTGCTGTTACCCTTGACGCTGCATCACAGACAGGAGCGCCTGCGATGGTGTATTCAACGACGAACCTGGGTGCACGAATGGCAAAACGTCATTTTTTCGGGTGAATCCAGGTTCTGTTTACAGCATCATGATGGTCGCAACCGTGTTTGGCGACATCGCGTTGAACACACACTGGAAGCGTGTATTCGTCATCGCCATACCGACGTATCACCCGGCGTGATGGTATGGGTGCCATTGGTTACACGTCTCGGTCACCTCTTGTTCGCATTGACGGCGCTTTGAACAGTGGACGTAACATTTCAGATGTTTTACGACCCGTGGCTCCACCGTCCATTCGATCCCTGCGAAACCCTACATTTCAGCAGGATAATGCACGACCGCATGTTGCAGGTCCTGTACGGGCCTTTCTGGATACAGAAAATGTTCGACTGCTGCCTGGCCAGCACGTTCTCCAGGTCTCTCACCAACTGAAAACGTCTGGTCAATGGTGGCCGAGCAACTGGTTCGTCACAATACGCCAGTCACTACTCTGGATGAACTGTGGTATCGTGTTGAAGTGCATGGGCAGCTGTACCTGTACACCCCATCCAAGGTCTGTTTGACTCAATGCCCAGGTGTATCAACCTCATTATTACGGCCAGAGGTGGTTGTTCTAGGTACTGGTTTCTCAGGATCTATGCACCCAAATTGCTAAATGTAATCACATGTCTGTTCTAGTATAATATATGTGTCCAATGAATACCCGTTTATCATCTCCCATCTTCTTGGTGTGGCATTTTTAATGGCCAGTAGTGTAAAAACAGTACTACCAAAGAACTGTCAGTATGGGACGGAAAGCGGTGGATGTGATGTGATGCACAAACAAATGATAACAGTTTCAGAAAAATTGGATGTTTTACTCTATAGGAAGAGCTTCACAAACAGAGGAAGTCGACAACACTAAAGCGCTGGTCCACCTCTGGCCATTATGCAAGCAGTTATTCGGCTTGGCATTAATTGACAGAGTTCTTGGATTATTTGCTAAGGGATATAGTGCCAAATTCTGTCCTAGTTCCACGTTAGATAGTCAAAATCCTGAGGTAGTTGGAAGGTCCTGCAGATAAAGTTCCAAACGTTGTCAGTTGGGGAGAGATCCGGCGACCTTGCTGGCTGAGGTGGCTTTGGCAAGACTGGGGATAAGCAGTAGAAACTCCTCGATGGTCATCGGTGCTCTATTCGAAGCGGGACTCATTACCGAAGACAACTGTACTCCAGTGAATGAGATTACAGATCGAAGGCGTATGTGGAGACGCTCTGGACGGTGGTAGGTTACCAACTTGACTGTCGCCCTCCAAACAGCTCGACAGCCAAGAGTGACCGTCTGGGGTGCCATATCACATCGTAGCAGGACGCCTTTGGTTGTCTTCCGTAGCACCCTTACAGCACAACGGAAGGTCGACAATATTCTATACGCCGTTTCTTGCCCTTCGCGGCAGGCCATCCTGGGCTTACATTTCAGCAAGAGAATGTTCGCTCACACATGGCAAGAGTCTCTACTGCTTGTCTTTGTGCTTGTCAGACACTACCTTGGCAGCAAGATGGCCGGATCTCTCCCCAATTGAGAACATCTGGAGCGTTATGGGCGGGGCACTCCAACCATCTGGGATTTTGACGATCTAACGCGCCAATTGAACAGAATGTTGGCACGATATCCGTCAGGAGGACATCCAACAACTCTGTCAAACAATGCGAAATCTAGTAACTCCTTGCATAAGGGCCAGAGGTCGACCAAGTAGTCTTGACTTGCTCAATGACTGAATCTCTTTCTCTCGGATAAATCGTCCAATTGTTCTGAAATTGTCTTGATACGTTTGTCTGTGCAAGTAATGACATTTACCGATTTACACCACACTCTGTCGATTCTTTCGTGATATGACGTTAATAATGCAAGCGGGAAAAAATTTGGAAAATTTTTGAAATTATGTATAGAGTCTGCTGGAAGTTGCAAAGTGCTCTCAGTATTAAACACTGGATGAATATAGTACGGGTACTTGTCGCTACATTTTCAGCAGACGCTTGTTTTTCACTCGTCTCGATGTTTATGACGTTATATCTCCTTAACTATGTGTCGCATAGTGATATAATTTTACAGGTACATTCAGTGGCATATTTCAATGCCGTATACCAAACGCAGTGCGAATAGACTCTGTAGTAAAGAAGAAATAACTTAAAACTTAACGCCTGATGCCAGCAAAAATGCAGTAAGCGATAACCTTTTTCTATTTCATCATTTTGTGGGGACCATCGGCGAAAGAAAGTATGTAAAGGTTTGACATTATGTTTAAAATTTTTTGCGAGTCATTAAGTGACCTCTCAAATACTGCATGGACACAGCCGGTGTGATATGTGCGTATCAAGGCACGTGGATCTAAATTAAACTGATTGTGTGGATATTATACCTGATGATGCAGTCACTTGCGCATTTCTCAGAAATGAAAAACATAGGGACGCTGTGTGTGCATAGTTTCTAACGATAATACTTTTCTTACTGTTTTAAACCCTTAACGTAATTAATTACCAGATTGTGGCAGCATTATAAGTTTTTAAAATCGTTCAGTAACCATATAAAGTACTAGCTGAGAAACGCGCCATTGACCGGATATTTATTTATAGCTGTTCCCGAGACTTCTCATGCCTGAAATTAATTTTTACTCATAAAGCTTCTTTGTGTACACCGTTGGAAGTAGCGTGATTTGGTGTATGTACGTAGAGCTTGTTTGCTTCACAAACACGGGAGAGAACCACAGAGACATGCCTCTGCGAAAAGCAGCTGACACTAAGGTTCACGCCCGCAACATACAGCGTCTGGCCGTGTGCTTTGTTTATGATCATGGATTAACATGCACTCAACGGAAATTGTATACGTTAAAAATCAAAGTGGTAAACGGTAAGGAATAAATATCATTCGGGATATAAAAACTCCCTCGGCTGCGCCACTTGCCGTCAGTGTTTTGATGTTACCTTGGAGGAAAGTATAAGACTCTGTGAGTGAAAGGTTGTGCGGTGTGAGGTAATGCACGATGCTCTCGATCAGAATTATGTCACGCCTTGCAAAGAGCGAGTTAATGCCTGATATTTTTGAGACCCAGCAAGTCTCGCCTAACGTTCTTCATTGGATTCTTGAGACCGCATAAACCTCAGTCTTTTATGCGTCCTGGGGTATTCAGAAAGACTCGACCATTTTCTATGCATTTTTATTTATAAGCACAACGTACTCAAAATGTAATGAGTAGTCACGCATATCACAAAGCAAACTTAGTAAATCCCTTTTTCCTAACAAAGAATGTAAGTAAAACATATCGAAAGAAGTAAGACAATGTCGTTGACTTTTTAATACGTAAAGCGAAATCAGTAAATCTGTATATCCTAACCAAGTAATTTCACTGTTATTTGGTATTCATAAAGATAGCAATGCGCCGCTTAATTCTACCACAAACGTAATCTTCCGGAAACACATCTATCATCCAGATAAAAAGCTATTTGTTTCCAGGTATACCTCGAAACCAATGCGCCGTCTGTTGGTTCTGTAATGTACTACGCCATAATGATTACATATTACAACTACTAATCTGAGAAGACGATTTTAGATAAAACTTTAAATTACTATATACTTTTTTTCGTATTGAGATTTCGACGAAATTAAGCCTGAATGTTGCCCAAACTACGCTCAAGTTATCTGTGGCAACCCCATGAAAATTCGTACAGCAGTTTTGGAGATTAGCGTGTGCAAACGGCCATACAGAAAGACACTATGGTTTTACAGTTTCATTGTATAGAATAGATAGAAAATAAAATTTTTGTGGCCCTGTAAGTCGTAAAACTAAGTTTTTACTTATTTTTATCATTCAGACACTGACCTACAGAATTTTCACTCACGAAGACAACTCAAACTTAACCTGTTATTTTATTACCCACAATATACATGCCCAACGCAATCTGACTGCTATACAGTGACAACGTGACTTCCAATAATTAACACAAAAAATGACCCTGGATTGCAAGAAATTCTAGCAATAATAAAAGACCAAAAAGTATGAGATTAAAGAAATATGAAACTAGCTCCGTCTCTGTTAATTGCCTAAATTCATTTCAATCACGAACCCCATTTTTATTTACCTCTCAAAAAAATCTTCATAATATGAACTACAGCAAGCAGCAACTACAGCCAGCTAAATAAAAAGATTCTAACTACTATAGACTCTAACTACTAGGAGGCAGGAAAAGCGTAACACTAGGCTGCAAAGCAAATTGAGAAATAACAGTGACGACGAGCGTAGCTTGTTTGCACCACCTAGTAACGAAATGACAAATGTTCAACACATTAATTTGGTAATAGTGCATAGGGTCATGGAGCAGACAGTAAATAACGGGGTAGAAATTGAAACAATCAGTGAACAGGGAACTATTGACGATCGATCGGTCGGTAACAGTTCGCCTCAGGAATGTGAAATAACAGAACAAAATCTTGCAAATACCGTAGATTCAGGTTTTGCCGCAATACACTTTTCTCCATTAAGTCAAGACACACTCTCTGTTTTTTAAAATACGAATATTGCCGGTGCAAACGCACTGACGAAAAACACAAAGGAACATGTTTCAGTCACTAATGCATTGTTGTTGCAATTAATTCAAAAGTTTGATTAAACAGAGGAAGAAACAAAGCTACAGCCTCAAAAGTTAGACGTAACTGATGAAATTAAACAATCCCTTGAGCAAACGCATGAAGATTTAACCGCTGAGATACACAAAATCGAATCGAAATATCAAAACATTTCTGAAGACGTAAAAACACAAATTTGTGAGCATTTTCAGTCTGCCTTTCGACACATGAAGGGACATTACAGAGCCATGAAACAGCAAAACAAGAACTGCAGAACATTGTACACCAAAATCACGACACCTTGCAGGCTAAAATTGACGCTGCTGCACTACCGATAAGGCAGCACAACTCGTAAAAAATCAGGAAAACTTAAAGGACACAGTACATAGGATTAAGACACAAATTGACCCTCTAAAACTAGGCTCACAAAAACACACCGACAAAATCTGCTCATTATCGGAAAAAGTAGCCGAACTTTCGGATCAGTTAACAAATTTATCTCCGAAGGTAGATGATGATTTGAATGCTACAAGACCGGTAGCCTTTACTGACACAGAGGAGTACGAGGAAATTAGGTCATTTAAACACAGTCAGAAACAAGTTAATACGCAACACAAAAGTGAAATACGGGACGTACTAGATCAGTTGGCGTAGGTGATACGAGAATTACATATTTCAGAGGGTACTCGCGGTCCGACACGGGAAGAGGGATTTACAAATATGGGAAAGCATCACGGTAATAAAACATGGTACTTCGGAGATCGTGAAAGGAGTCAGCAGGGTGTACCAAGCCTTGAGCTGGAACCGCCGACATGACGTATCTATGACCGATTTGCGACTGGGTGACATTATGACTTCGACTATAAGCTTTTCATAACAACGCGTAAATTTAAAACATTCAAGAATTCTACTAATGACATACATCCAAAAGCTTGGCTTCATCAATTTTCTCATTTTCTCCTTCTAATTGATCATTAGAGCGTAGATTAGAATTTATATGTGGCTATTTATAAAATGAACCAACTGTAAGAATGCGATCGGTTACTCGCGACTGTCACAGTGAAGGAGATTGTTGTCACGCCATCCTTTCTGTATACTGGTCTCATGCTACCCAAGATCGAGTAAAACACAGTATTATAATGATGAAACATCACCAACCGTACGAATTTTCCAGCCCTGTAAAATATTTTTAAGATATGTTGCACAAGACAGTATTTGTCAAACCCATACAGCCCCTCGGAACTTATTCACGTTCGTTTAATTAAATTGCCTGAACACTTAAGACATATTGTTTTGGCTGGATGTTTTAAAGATGATATCGAAGCTTTTCAGGGACTTTTGCAGGAACTGGAAATCGACACAGATAATCGCATGATGCGGAAACAGGAAAACAACAACAATTACAGCACACTTCCAACACAATTTCGTGACGACAAAAACAGTAACCGAACACGACAAGTCTGCTGTTAAAACGCAAATCTTGACGAAAATATTTACCACTCATATGACAACCACTGGCCCTCGCGAAAAGTTGAAATTGTAGAAATTAGACCTCCAAATCCCTGTAACGACGCTCGACAACAAAGGGATAATAGACAATGACTCGCGCACCGCAGGCAGCCACAAAACATACTTGTGAAGCTGACCACATAGCTGCCATGACTACCAATTATGTGAAAATGGAAGACATTAGGGACATTTTACTCCAGGAACATGACATGAAGCAGAACAATACTGCATACCCCCGTAATTCACATCACAACAAATGACAAAAAATTTAGGGAAATATTAACTCCGGCAGTCCTATTTCGGTAAGTAGTGAAACAGCTTTCAATAATTGCAACAAATCGAACGATTGCGCCACACTTCCTTTACATAAGATTATTTGCAATGTGCAATGTGGAAAAAGTGTAGATGGACGCCAACAAACTAACTTACAATTCTTTTGTCAAAGCCACAGATTTATCTAGAAGTTCCTTATTGTTCCATTATTGTTGACGGATATTATGTTAGGTGTAGATTTTTTGAATGAGTGTAAAGCAATTTTAAACTTTCATGACACTGAAATAAGTTTGGAGAATGAAGGTAATGCAATAGCTTTGAAATTTGAAGATTGGCTGTCAAACCATGACGAGGCAAAAAACCAGCTTTACCTTTTGTGAGATCACGGTTTGGAACTTTCGACGGAATTTGACACTAATAATCACTTTGCAGGTATTGACAGAGATGATATTGATGACGTAGTAGACACTAACGTTTTAATTCAGAAAAAAATTCAAGCAATTAAGAACTGTAATGGTACTGATAGGCAGGACCTTTTTGACATCTTAAAAGCTCATTTCACAGTTTTTACTCACAAAACAGTACAAATTTCGTGTTCGTGAACATACAAAATTTTGCGTCAGACCATACGTAATTCCGGCACATTATAGGGACCGTGTTAGAACGGAAATACAATCTATGCTTGATGAGGGCATTATTGAACCAGCGGTATGCTCATACAATAATCCATTACATGTTGTTGAGAAGAAAAACGGATCGATCAGGCTTATCTTAGATTAAAGACCATAATCATTCCTGAAACAGACGTGCCGCAAACGTTGGAAGACCTACTTCAAAATTTCAATGGCGTAAAAGTGTTGCCTGCTATTGATCTCAGATCCAGCTTTCATCGAACTGAACTTCATGTGGAGGATAGAAAATATACGGCTTTTCTTCGTTTCGGCGTTTGTTACCAGTTTCGGAAACTTCCCTTTGGTTTGAACATTTCTTCCGCAGCTTTCATTTGTGGGCTGAATTCCATTTTACTTGAGTTTATAAAACGGCACATCACCTCGTACATGGACGATATTTTAGTAGCAGAAGCCTCTTTGGAACAACATAATCGTATCCTTAACAGTTTGTTACGTATTTTTGCTAAATCTGGAATTACAGTTAAATAGGAAAAATCAGAATTCGGTAGGACAAAGGTGAAGCTTTTGGGTCACATTATTTCTCCTGAGGGCATTCAGCCGGATCCTGAAAAGCTGGAAGCAATCAGAGCTATTCCTGTTCCATCCACAAAAAGACAAGTTCGCAGTTTTCTAGGTCTCTTGAATTTCTACCGTCGTTTCCTAAATATACAAATTTCAGTAATTCCAAAACTTCATTTTCTCGCTGGTAAAAACACTGTTTGGAACTGGGACGGAAAGGTGAATTTGGAATTTGATTCTTTGAAAGAAGCACTACTTAACGCTCCAATATTAGCTCACCCAGATCTGCCACAGGATTTCTGTCTTAGTACGGATTCTTCTAAAGTTGGTCTTGGTGCCCATTTATTTCAAGAAGCTATGGAAAAAGACATAACTGTTTAGAAAGCCATCGCTTCTGACAGACGCGTGCTAACGAAGTCTGAGGAAGATTATTCCATCACTGAATAGGAAGCCTTAGCTATCGTTTGGGAATTTGACAAATTTCGTTTCTTTTTTTCTGACAAACATGTAAAAGTTTATAGTGATCATCGAGCACTGAAATTTCTTACGTCTTCAAAATTAAATCATGAGAGGTTGAAACGTTCGTCATTGTTTCTGCGAGAATTCTGATTCACCATAGTCTACATTCCTGGCACGGAAAACATTGTTGAGGACGCACTTTCACGTGCAGCGGCTAGCCTTGAGATAAGAAACATGGAAGCTAACCTTGAGAAAAATTTCAGTATTCCTTACACTCAAAAAGTAGCTTCTGAAAACCTCGTCACTGCATCTTTAAAGCTCATTGTTCATGAGCATGACGAGGATCTTAAAAAACATTAAAAGTAAATGGCATGAAAAGACACACACGCACATTCGTTACTATTGTCTAGTTAGAAATATCATACTCTTGAAAAGTTGCACTGTTGGTGACAAGCTATGGGTACTTTGTATTCCTGACGATTTAGTTAATAAGCTCATCTGGTATATTCGTTTCAGCTACGCACATTTGGTCCACGAAACTGTTATCATAATCTTCCGACGACTTGTTATTTTAACAACATGGCAAAGAGAACTAGGAGAGTTTTGTTTATTTGCAAACTTTGTCAAAAAGGTAAACCGTCTAACATCTCACATCGTGCTAAATTGTTTCCTATTATTTCTACTACATTAAAAGAATTAGCTGCAGTCTTATGGGACCCCTTGTTAAAACAGTGAATGGATTTTCGTACGGTCTCATTGCTGTTGAATTTACTTCAAAATTTGTTTTTTGCACACCGTTACGCAAAGTCACTGGACGTTCTGTATCCAACGCCTTTGTTACAAATTTCTTACGTGAAGTTGGACAGATTGAGAAGGTCACTTCAGGTAACGGACCACAATTCAGATCTGCTATTTGGTCACGAATCGTAAAATCAAACTTGTTTTTATTTCATTGTACTCTTCGCATTGTAACCCATATGAACGCATTTTGAAAGAACTTAATAAGCTTTGCAGATTTTATTGTCACAGGAAGCATCAGTATTGGAACAGATATTTACACTTATTTCAGAATGTACTGAATGAAATGCCTTATGACTCCTCTGCTTTACCACATGTTCTTGTACTGAAGAATGAGGAAGCACCGAAAAGAATCAGAGAGCTTGTACCTTTTCCGAGTACACGTAATCTTCTACAAAAAGACATAATTGATCTGGCTATTAAAAATGTAAAGTCTGGTACCGACAAAAGGAGAAAACTACAAGGTAAGACAAATGCAAAGAAACTACACATTGGTCAAAAAGTTCTCATTAAAGCCCGTTCATTGTCACATAAGAAGAAACATTTGAGACACAATTCTTTTCTGATTTACAATGGCCCTTACAGGATCCGACGTATACCGTATGATAATTGCACTGAATTTGAAACTCTTCGTACTAAGGCAAGTAAAGGATTATACCACTTTTCTCATGTAAAACCGTTTAGTGAGAATTTATTTTCTGACTTACTCTTTGCTACAAAATTTTTTCTCTACAAGGTATACTACTCATCGTCACATTTAGAAACTGTTAGCATGCAACATTGTTTTGAAGTCAAGTATCCAGTCAAAAACCTATGGAACATATCAAGGCAGCGATTTTACGAGTAAACGTTTATAGGGAACAGATAACACATTCTTATTGTGAGTACATTTTCGCTTGTCAGTTGCACCATTACGTCACGATTATGACGCTCACCTTCTTGGAAGATATACTGCTAATGAGGTTGCTACAACCTTTTGGTTTAATTGAAAAGATATTTTTAATTGAAGTACTTTCTGACAGGTCACTGTTGACAAAGTATTTGGTTTGTTTGACAGCTACACGGTTATATTGCGACACTACTCATGAGTGGCGGGATTTTCGTTATTGCTTTTGCACAGTATCTGTTTCATGTTTGCACTGTTTTCCTATGTTCTTCTGGAAAGTAAAACACGTTTTGGTAATAACTTTTGTAGCATGGGTACAATGAGATAGTTAGTATCGTAACTCAACATCACTTTACAGTACAGTACTTTCAAGATCATTGCAATGAACGTAATAACTACGACATTTATAAGCATAGCACTTTACTTTTGTATATGAGAAGGTAAGTACACTGATTTTTGGAGAACTTTGCTTATGAACGACGATATCTATGGCACTTGGTACATTTTTACCGTCAAGCAATGACAGAAATTTCATTACAGCAAGAAGTACAGTTAAGTGCTACGTGATATGCATTTGAGTGATTACTTTTTGTACTTGAAACGTTATTAGACTTACCTTTGAACCTCAATGATACGGAGAAGGTTTTCGGTGATACATTTCATTCTGCGGTTTTAATCTGTAAGAGCTGAGGTATAATTATAGTATCCCTCATGGGGGTTCACCTACTTTGTGTATTATGCATGTGGCAAGTGCAAAGAGCCCTAGGTAATATAGTATTTGCTTACACAGTTTCATACATCGGTACCATATTTCTCTAACAATGAATTACACAGCTACTGCATCTGGTCATTTATCTTAGATAAATGAACATTTTCACTACATCTATGACACATGTCTAGGTAATTACACAGTTGAATTACTTCGCATTTATGAAATTGTACTTTGTCTGCATGTTGTGAACTGTTCACATATATTTTTGGAACCACTGTGATACTGCGTTATCTTTGAGTGATGTATGTTGTCTGTGATTATGATTTTTGTAGCACGATTGACGTAGATGACACTACTGAAACGAGCAGAGAAGAATTTTTTAGAGGTTTTGAGATAATTCAAGGAAGCTACGACGATTTTGAGATTACATTGATGTGTTATGGTGATATTATTACGACGACAAGATATGGTTATGATCAATATTAAAAGTGAGTATATATGTGAAAATGAGGACCAGAATGATGACGGAAATTTTTGGACACTGTTATTCATGATATTTCGTTTCTACGCACTTCTCCCATAATTTTTCAACCTTTAAAATTTTATTTGTATGAAATTGTCATTGTAGCTAAAACGGTTGTCATAAATATGCTGGTAAACAGTATATGTGATCTTGACATGATACTCTGCTGTGCTGGGCTGTGCGCTAGCCTCCTTGAAATATACCCATTGTTGTGCTGCCTTTCAACTTGACTGGTGCCGCTGAAGCCTCTTTTAAACTGGCCACACTCCCACAAGTGCTTGCATAGCTGTAGAAAAGAGAGGCCGTTGACCTCACTATTGACATTTCTTTTCAGAACACACCACAAACACAACATACACTATTGCTTGTTAACTATTACACTTTGGAGTTTGAGCTTTGTGCTACTTACTCAAATTCTTATGAATTGGTGAGTAATATTTTTACGTTTACAATCCTGAGTATGAGAAGTGTCTCTTTACGAGAGTTGAGAGAATTTCTACTGGCTTATGAAATGCCACATGGCTATGGAATGATGCTTTTATGTTTTGCGTTGTATGTATTTGCTTATTTTATTTGATATCTTGTTTCTAGCTGTGCTGCAGCATTGGCTTTATAAAATAAAATTTAATACATATGCTAATGTGAACACTTTCTGTCAACAGATCCATTAAATAATAATTTTATGATCCACATTCTTATAAAGGAGCACTTGGAAAAGAAAAAACGATAAGAAGGAGAGAGGACTATTAACAGGAACTGCATACACAATTTTTTTCTCGAACTTGGCAATTTTCTTGGTAGAATAAGTTGTTGTAATGCAACACTTTAGTGTTGAAATGTGACACAGAATAATTGCAGTTCACATGGGAGATAGTATAGATCTTGTTCCTTGTGATGACATGTTGCATAGTTTTTACGATCACAGATGCACACATGCTGTTGTAAGCTTACATATGTTTCCCTTCTCTAAATTGCTGTCTTTACTGTAATCTTTTTCTGCTTGTGCTTTGTGATGTTTAGCTATCAGTTATTGCATTTTCTGCTACTATTTGTCAGGCACTGTCGTACTGAATGTTACTTTGTATGACTGTGATAAGCCAGTTTTACCACTGATTTATTTTGCTTGTTTGCTGCATATTGCCTTATTTTAGTTGTATTATTGCATTTGATTTGCTAATTTAGATATTCTACTTCCACAGCATTTGTCATTGTTGATTGTGTTGATTTTTTGTGCTGTTGCATTGCCTTGTTCTCTAGTTTATGTACCTGGGCTCAGTAGATTTAAGTTAGCTAAATAGGGGGTATGCTATATAAGAAAATGAGTTATGATGAGTTAGGAAGAAATGCATTGAGAAGGTATAAGGGAAAAGTCTGGCCAAAGAGTATTGTATAATGAGGAACCATTATTTTGAAAGACGATACGAACAGGTGTAAGGAGGATATAGTGACAACAGGTTTGGGTAGAATCTTCTTGGAAATGAATGATGAGGTAAGAAACACATGGAACTATAAGCACTGATTGAAAGTATAGATAGAGATAGCATGCTCAGGTAGGATATTTCTGTGGAAATAAATGTTGAAGTAAGAGAGGTCTGTGAAAATTAAATGAAATTTTGGTTGGAAATGAAGTAGTTTTGGTTGAAAGTAAAACAGATTTGTGCATGAAAGATATTCTTGAAAAGAGAAAAATGTAACAGAGGTATAAAATGCACACCACAACTAATGCAGTATCAGATGTTAAACTTACAGTAACACGTTGATACATTTACACTTAAAAGCAGATCGTGCCCTTTCCTTTGTGTTATTCCAATATGTTTATGTGGACCCTAGTGTCTCTGTGTTCTTTCTATTTCTTTGTGTTTACCTGAAAAGATAAATTTGGTATCATTTTTTTCCTTCTAATTCTAGGCTGCATTCACTATGATGACGAATACTGATGTCCTCAAATCCAACCTCTGTTTTTGTACCATATTCTTCATTTTAGGAAAATGTTCAGATATTATTTATTCTGTTATGATTCTATTGATATTCTCATTTTTCATTTGTTTACTTATGTCATATTCCTTGTAATATTCGTATATATGCTTATTTCTATTCTTTTTGTAAAGCCTGTATTATCACAAATCTTATTTGTATTATCATGTTCTTTACTAGAATGAAGTTTTCTTTACATCTGTGATCGTATTCTTATGCTGTAAAATTGTAATTGTATAGACACGAGTTCTTCAAGTTAGGGAAATAGTAGGGATTCTTTCTACTGTACACATTTGTCTGTTGGTCGTACTATGTGCAACAAATCTCATCGTTCTGATACTTCTGACAGTGGAATACATGTACCGGTACTGTTCCTGCTGAGAATGTCAGGAGGCAACTTTCAGAGGCTGTAGCATGGATCAAGAGAAGTAAAATTGCGTGATAGAAGTTATAGGATATCTCGTAATCTCATACCGGACCTCCTTTTGCCCGGCGTAGTGTAGCAAGTCATGGAGCGTCAACAAGTCGTTGGAGGCCCGTGCTGAAATATTGAGGCACGCTGCCTCTAATTGAGCAGAATATTCTTCTAACCAATCTCGAACAATTGTCACCCGACGACAAGGCGCATTGTTATCCGGAACGATTCCATCCTTATTTGGGAACATTAAATCCACGAATGGCTGCAAATGATCTCCATATAGCCGAACATAACCATTTCCAGTCAAAGATGGGTTCAGATGGACCAGAGGACCCATACATTCCATGTAAATACAGCCGACACCATCATGGAGCTACCATGAGCTTGCACAGTGCCTTTTTACAACTTGAGTCTGCGCCACACTCGAACCGTACCATCAGTTCTTACCAACTCAAATCTGAACTCATCTAAGTCCCTTTTCCCAGTGTCTAGGGTTCGACCGATATCGTTACGAGCCCAGGAGATATGGTGAAGGCGATGTCATGTTGTTAGCAAAGACACTCGCGTCGGTCATCTGCTGCCATAGCCCATTAACGCCGCGTTTCACTGCGCTGTCCAAATGTTTGTCGTACGTTCCACGTTGACTTCTGAGGTTATTCCACGCAGTGTTACTGTCTGTCAGCCCTGAAAACTCTACCCAAACGACGCTGCTTGTGGTCGTTAAGTGAAGGTCTTCGGCCACTGAGTTGTCCGTGGTGAGAGGTAATGCCTTAAATTTGCTTTTCGGGCACACTCTTGACACTGTGAATCGTGGAGTATTAAATTACCTAAGAATTTCAGAAATGTAATGTCCCATGCGTAAGCTCCAACCACCATCTCGCATTCGCAGTCTGTTAATTCTTGTCCTGCGACCACAATCACGTCGGACACCTTTTCACATGAATCACCTGTGTCCAAATGACATCTCCACCAGAGTACTGCCCTATTATATCTTGCTTACGCTGCACTATCGGTATCTGTGTGTAGGCATGTCGCTACGCCGTGACGTTTGTCACTTCTATGTACTTTATATGAAAGACATAGCAAACACGTAGCACGCTGGGCAATTGTGATATGATGTTACAAACTTTCACAGATGATTGAGAAGGGATAAATATGCATTTGAGATAAACACCCTGGTCTGGAAACGACCAAGTTAAAAGCGAAATTCATTCTGATAGCTCTGACAGTGAAATATATGTAACGTTACTGTTGTTTTAAGATTTTTGGGTAAAAAAGTCTGGTAAACATTCACTCTAAAATGCGTACCGTAGGAACCAAGAACACTTGTTCCTCTACGTTACTACGAAACACATCTCTTCTACTGAAAAAGTAACCACAGCTCTTAAGATACGCATTTTAGAGCCCATATTTATTGCACTTTCTTCTTGTTTCTGTCCATACTACCTCCACGACAAATATGGAAACCAAAGAGCTTGCAGTAGAAGAGATTTGTTTCACAGTATCGAAGATGAATAAGCGCTCATAGCTGCTAAGATATTCATTTTAGAGCCCATGTTTACTAGACTTTGTTACTTGATTTGGTTCACATTACCACCTCTGAAACTTGACTACAATACAAACTTAACAACAACCGTACCCGTTCGTTCCACTGCCATTTTCACTTGTAGTTTCTGACTCGGTCGTTTCAGGATCAGTGTCCCGTGCGTGAAATTGATACATTTACCCATCTCCATAATGCGCACAAGTTTGTAACATCATCATGCGCAGCCTGTATATTACTGTGTATTCCCCAAAGTAGTTGTCTTGCATCCGTTGAAGATAGAAACGACTTCAAAATGACGGAAGGTCACAGGATTTCCGGTAGGAGGTGTTCAGCCAGACGTAATCATCGCTGAGATACGGTACGGAGAAATTTGTCAGGTTTGGTACCATCGTATGGAGAGCCCCTCTTTTTACATACGGATCTCTCAGTTCGTGGCTGGATCACAAGCTTCTGGAACACCGACTAGAGCTCTAGTAGGAACCTGCAGTATCGTGAGCCATATTTTGGATCCAGTGTAGGAAAAATTACATGCAGGCTGTAGACGAGCTTGGATCTTGAAAACGGACCTGAGTAGAAACGTTTTCTCGCACCGTTTAGTGCTAGCCTGCACATACTAGGTCAGTCCCCTGACTTCGCATCGCTGGTGTGTGTGTATTTTTTTCGGTTTGTGTCAAATGCTGAGCACTGTCCCGCACGGCAAGAAAATTCATGAATTTAACAGTATAAAATATCATTCAATAGTTTCTTAAATAGGCATGATGTCTCACCTCCTTCGTTTCTGTGGTCAACGATTAACATGCACTCACAGGCAACGTTGTTCGTTTCACATAAGCACCACTATTCATTTACAAGACGTTCAATATTTTCAGGATATGTTAGAGCAGCCAGACTTGCAGCTGCTGGAGGGCAAACGATATGACATCCCTTTGTTCTCAGCTTTTAATGAGTACCATGAGATGTCAAATGGTTTGCCCTCCGAGAGCATGAAGTATCCGAATAAATAACTGAATGAGTCAGGCTGCTCTACCACAATCCTCAAAGTCTATGTGTACCCAAGTGTCATCCACGTGAAAGAGTGTGAACGGTTTCTGCTGTAGGGTATCAGATGACCTTCCTGTTTATTTATGTGTCCAACAGGGACTGCTCTCTCTGCCCTTCCGTTCATCATAATAATGGACACGGTCACCAGGTATTAACGTCTAGAATCCTGCTGTATGCTGATGACACTCTACTGGAAGACTTCAGCAAGTCCAAGCATGGAAGTACAGCCTTGAACACTGCGACTCTTCCTCTTTTTCTTGTGCCTTTGTCCCGTTTCTGAGAGGATCGCTATGACTGCTATTGATTTGGCATGGTTATTTTTCTGTCTCTAACCCGTTATCCCCCAGGATGAACTATGTGTATCCAAGTGTCATCCACGTGAAAGAGTGTGGACGGTTTCTAAATGTTTGAGATTGCGTAACTGAGACAACATTTGAGTATTCGATTGTGGGAAACCGCAACCAGGTTCCCCGGCACACCGACCTTCGCCGTTATTCCGCCGGGATGATTCTATACGTGGCTGGCGTACCTCCCATTTACGGAAGTGCCACTTTAACATGCATGGCTATCCGTTTGGGTCATGAACACCCCGCTCTATGCCTCCATATAAAGAAAATTAAATATCTGTCAACAGATCCAAATAATTTGGACACACATAAAACCGACATTATAGACGAGCCAAGGACAAATACATTCAAACTTATCTTGTTTCAAAAATCGCTGTCACGGTTTACTCGTTCCTGAAATCACAAATGCTTAGTTCAAATTGCGGACCGTGACTGGTGTGCTATTTCATAAGATCCCTAACCGATTGAAGTCGAAAATACACACTAAAAAAAAAAAAAGAACGAAAGCCGAAGCACCACGAAGGAATTATCCGTATGAGCTAGAAATTAGTAGATGTGATGTGCATGTAGAGACAAATAAATGATTACAATTTCAGGAAAAAAGTGGATGATTTATTCAACAGAAAGGCAACTGCCTTGCCGCAGTGGATACACCTGTTCCCGTGAGACCACCGAAGTTAAGCGCTGTCAGGCGTGGCCGGCACTTGGATGGGTGACCATCCAGGCCGCCAAGCTCTGTTGCCATTTTTCGGGGTGCACTCAGCCTCGTGATGCCAATTGAGGAACTACTCGACCGAATAGTAGCGGCTCCGGTCACAAAAAACCATCATAACGACCGGGAGAGCGGTGTGCTGACCACACGCCCCTCTTACCCGCATCGTCAACTGAGGATGACACGGCGGTCGGATGGTCCCGATGGGCCACTTGTGGCCTGAAGACGGAGTGCTATTCAACAGAAAAGCCTCAGAACTCGAGGAAGTCAATATAGCGTTGGTGTGGCTCTGGACCTCGTGCACACAATAATTTGTCTTGTCATTCATTGATAGAGTTATCGGTTGTCCTCTTGAGACATATCGTGGCAATTTGAGCCCTCTTGGTGCGTTAGATCGTCAAAATACCGAGCTGGCTGGAGGACGCTGCTCATAATATTCTTAACCGAGGAGGGATCCGGTGACCTTGCTGGACAATCTATCTTTTGGCAAGTCGAGCATAGAAACTCCCGCCATTCCGAGCGGGCATTATCTTGCTGAAATGTAAGCCCAGAATACCTTGCCATGAATGCTAACAAAACTGGACGTATAATATTTTCAGGTTTCCGCTGCGCTGTACTGGCACCGCGGATCATAACCAAATGGGGCCTACTATGAAATGAAAGGGCATCCCAGACCATCACTTCCGGTTGTCTGGCCACATGGCGGCGACAAATGGTTCAAATGACTCTAAGCGCTATGAGACTACACATCTGAGGTCATCACTCTCCCAGGCTTAGATCTACTAAAACCCAACTAACCTAAGGATATCATAGTCATCCATGCCCGAGGCAGGATTCGAACCTGCGATCGTAGCAGCAGCGCGGTTCCGGACTGAAGCGCCTAGAACCGCTCAGCCACACGGGTCGGCGGTGGGCGACAGCCAGGTTGGTATACCATCTCTGTTTGGGGCGTCTCCAGACACACCTCTGGCCTGGAATCTCATTAATTTGGGCAGAATCGTCTTCAGTGATGAACCCTACTTTGAACTGAGCCGAAGAAGTGCCTCGGACAGTGATGGGACACCAGCCTACCACCAGTCATTCGGCTCGCCCACCAGACTGATGGCCTGATATGCCTTTTTTTCACGGCACGACCGCTTTGGTTGTTATCCGCGGCACCTCTGTTCATCTACATCACATCTACCGATTTCTGTCCAATTAAGATAATTCTTTCGTGATGCGTCGCTTATTTCTTTTCTTTTGTCTCAGAGTGTATACCGATCTGCTATAAGCCCAGCAGCCTTGTTCAGTGAAGAATGTTGGTCCGCAACAAAAGAAGCTGAACAACTATTTGCTGTAATTGAGACAAAAGTGTTTCTTCAGATATCTGGCCTGAAACTTCACTACCATGTCACATATGAGGAAATAAGCAGCATATGCCGAATGACATCTGTCGTTCAGAAGATGAGGGAAAACTGTATACAGTAGTGTGGACACATACGTCGAACAGAATAAGATACAGTGTCAAAACGTGAGTTTACCTTTAAAGTCGAGGGTACACAACATATTGGGAGACTGGAGCAACTTTGGTTTGATACTTTCCACGTAGACCTAGATATGGCGGGCCCTAAACCCTCACCAAACACAGATCGCGTCAAGTCGATACAGAGAGCCTACGGAGCGGATGCCTCTATGTTGCGAGACAAATACCGAAGCAGAAGATGACAATTATTTGAAAGCTCTGTTAAGTCCGTATCAACTGAGGGCTCCCTTCCCGGAGTTACGGTTATTAGAAACTGTTGTGTATACCGGAGGCACTAAAGCAAACGATGTGCATGTACTCTGGATCACTAGTAGAGGTACCCCTAAACTCTCACCTTGGCTTCATCTGAGCAATTCGCAGTCCTTAGAGCCCGCGCGCATAATGGAAGTGGGGTATTTGCGACGTGAAGCGCTGCAGTTTTCTGTTGTGGAGCCGCAAGTACAGCGCGCAGTCACATTAGCGGGTGTTCATATTCCGAAACAGAACCACACGCCGCAGCAACACCGAGCGCAAGCACCACAGCATCGCATCGGCAGCTTACGGCCGCATCAGCCACGCACCTCTTGGGCTGGCGGGAAAGCTTTCAGCACCGCCCAGCGATCGCAACGCCCACAATTGAGGTGCGGACCGCTGATCGCCCGAGACGTGCCCAATAAAATTTAACGCGCTCCGATCACGGGGCCATTCTCTCGCCACGGCACGGAGCTGGAATACCACCTTCCCGGCAGCCACGGCCTCCGTACTGCAGTACCGGTTTAGTGCCAGGTGCTGTACAACCGCAGGGGCGACAGTGACCCTACATTTTATCCCAGATCACGTAAGAAACAGATTGCCCGATCGCTTGGTCTAGCAGGCAACCCTTGTCAGGGAACGGCCACCAGGCGGCAACAGCGTCACATCCTTACTTCTGGAATCAACCACTAGATGGCACTCCATTCTGTGAAATGTGTGGCAACATCGGCCGGACGCGTGCAGATTTCCACTATTTGGCGTCTGTGAAGTACAGCTGTTTCTGACATACCGGTGGTAGAGGATCGAGTCGTCATTCCGAGGACCTACAAGTATATCAACTGTGGAAGGAGTAGACGAACAAATCCTGAACTAAAAATGTTCAGATTTCCTGTCAAAGAAAAAGAAAGGTTACGCGAGTGGATATTAAATTCAGGTAAATCAATAAATTAGTTACGAGTAAGAATTAATAAAGTTCCATAAGCATTCGATCCTATTTAAATTTTGTCGATGTTATATTCGATATAGCGTGGCAGCCCTTCCTGTACAAGAATCATATCATATAATTTTTAAATGAAATCTTTGCTGCGATTTGGACTTTTTAAAACTGTTTATTCACTTCAATATCGTAATTTTGGGTGTAAAGGCATTTTTGTGTCCAATGTGAAAACTGAAACCAATATAACATATGGATAAAAAAATGCAAAGCATAGTGTGGTAACATTTGGTAAACAATTTAAGAAGCATTACCTTACAAGACCTTTCCCTTGGTACTTGAAAATGGCTCTAGAGCTGAAATCGCAACAGTGAAATAAATGAATAATAGTCGTCATCTAACTGCTAGATCATCGGTCCCTCTAAATCCTGGTATATACTAGAGCGAACGAAGTGAACGAGTGTAAAACGTCGTTTACACTGCTGCAAACGAGTGTTCATAGATAATTCGCCAATGTTAACTGCCATTCGTTTATACTTGTGAACAAGCGTTTATACTGGAATGAAGGGAGGAGAATAGAAGAGAACGAGCATAACATGCAAACTATACACGCTGCCTATTTTAATTTTTTTTATCTGTGCGCTAATAATCCTCACACAGCTTTCACTCTAAAACAACACTACTTATAGTAACAGGTCTGCGCGAGTGCTGATATCCCCAGTAATAACTGTGTTGCAGATAAAAGCGTACGTCTGTTGCGAATATTTGCGGGTTATCTTTAAACTGTATAAAGTAAATTTTTAACATAATTATGGTTTGCCGTCTGTGGCTCTTCAAAGTTGACACCGCCAAAATATGCTCGAAAAAACACGCTTTCACTTGTATATTATCGCGTTTGCAGCCCCCTTTCAACAACAATCCAAAATTCATCGTTTTGTGCCACTCTTACATCATTTACAATAAGTTACATGCAAAGCAAAAGAATTTAAATTTGAAATGACTGTCACTGAAATATGTCCAGCCTTAATTCGCATCAAAACCGAGTGCGCATTTTGAAAACTTTCTAGTGTTAACCTGCACGTGGAGATCTTTTTTACCATCATAATCCGTATCAGAAGAGCTATGTAGCAAAGAGGAAATTGACGGCATGGAAGACGAGTGTAAAACCCTTGCGGCTGCAATACAGTCTGCATTTAAACAGGAACTCGCGAGAAATGTTTGTGTGTTACTTCTCATTTATTTCATTTCGCATATGATTGTGAGAAATAAACTTGGTTTGTAGAATTACAGGAGCTAATCTAAATTCTTAGATTGAAAACTCGGGAAAAACCACAGCCGATCATGAGCTACAGTCAGCAGTGTGACGAATGCATTTCGCGCGCAGCGCTCTAGCCGAACGCATATCAGCGTCATTCACGTCACCGAAGATACAGCGTTGCCAATTCCGCGACATGGACAGGTCAGTTAGCATTGTAGCGTCGCCTGTGACAGCTGTTGACCGACGGGAAAACTGTTTTTACGGTTGCCTGTTACGCCATAAGGACGGTCAATCTGTTTCTTACGTGATCTGGGATTTTGTTCCTTAGCAGTAATACAGAGTCCTAATAGTTTCAGATTCATTCTTTACAATGTTCTAGACACGACGACAGAAAGGACAGCATACTCGTACCACACTCGTCACTTAACAGTCTACATTTAACATGGGACTTCATTGAAGGACGGACTGGACTAATTACGTTCGCCATACTGCTTCCTTTTTGACACACTTCCCCTGTTTTGTCGCCATATGTCATAAGCAATCGCGTATCCTCTTTTCATCTACAGGATTGCCCCAGGAGTGCCCCTCATCTTCGCAGCTGTTATTTTGCAGCTACCTGCCCACCGCCATCTGGTGCGGTAGATGGTGACACTGACTTCCTCGAATTCCACTCAACCCTCCAAGTTTCGGGAGGGTCTGTCCCCATCCCCACCACTGGCTTCATTTCCTGGGGTAATCTCTGGAATTCCAAGATCAGTACTGCCAAGAGGGTGGCAAAGGCTATGGGCTGTAGGGGAAAGTTGCGTTTATTGCACCAGCTCCTAATACGAATCACGACTACAAAATTCGTACCTTTGTACATTTAGTGAAAGCGAGAGATAGGTGCTTCTTGGAGCTATACTGTCAACAGTGGAATCTCTGTGCTGAGAAACAGTTGTTTTTGCCGTTGTTTTCATCTGTTTTTCTGAGCACTAGAAAAACAGAACTACTGTTATTAAGTAAGAAGCAACATTCTGTTTTACTTGTTGGTGAATATATATGAAATAACCTTATTTTTCTGAAACTAGGTTTATAGAGACATCTAAAAAATGCGTTTAACATTATTAGAGCATAATAATGGTTATGAATGATGTGAATTTCCTTATCCTAAATTGTTTATCCTAAATTAATAATTAGATATTTATTTTATATTACAGTATGGCAACAGAAACGTGTTAAGTAAAATGGACCACAGATGATTAGCATGTGGCTCTAGCAGTATAGCTAAATGGGGATCATAACGTAGATGACTGTACCTAAGCCAGCAATCATGGGGCACGCTAAAAATGAAAACAGAATCCCAAACTGGGATATAAAATTATTTGGTCCAATAAGTAAACCTGTAAATAGGCTGTTTAGGTTTTTTATTGGTAACGCCACCTCTGTATAAAAATCACTGGCTGTGCTGTTGTGGCTGCTATGCATTGTTGTAATACTCGCCATTGTAGTGTTAGGCAGCTGGCTGTGAACAGCGCGTAGCGTTGCGCAGTTGGAGGTGAGCCGCCAACAGTGGTTGATGTGGGGAGAGAGATGGCGGAGTTTTGTAATTTGTCATGAACTGCTATATATATTATGACTATTAAGGTAAATACATTGTTTGTTCTCTATTAATATCTTTCATTTGCTAACTATCCCTATCAGTAGTTAGTGCCTTCCGTAGTTTGAATCTTTTAGAATGAATCTGAAACTATTAGGACTCTGTATTACTGCTAAGGAATAAAATCCCAGATCACGTAAGAAACAGATTGACCGTCCTTTTGGCGGAACAGGCAACCGTAAAAACAGTTTTCCCGTCGGTCAACAGCTGTCACAGGCGACGCTACAATGCTAACTGACCTGTCCATGTCGCGGAATTGGCAACGCTGTATCTTCGGTGACGTGAATGACGCTGATTTGCGTTCGGCTAGAGAACTGCGCGCGAAATGCATTCGTCACACTGCTGACTGTAGCTCATGATCGGTTCATATATGAAACGTCCTCTTTGAACAATTATACTTGACTGTACTTAAACTGACATACAATATTTTTACCGCAACGCAATCTGACTTTCAAAAATCCCTGCAAAAGAATGGCCCTGAGTAACATTAAACTATGCCTTTCAGAAATCACTTACCTCACAAAAATCTTCATTACTCGAACTACTGCAGTACAGCTAGCGCCACTACTGCCAGCTAAATAAAAGATTCAAACTTCGGAAGGCACTAACTACTGATAGGGATAGTTAGCAAATGAAAGATATTAATAGAGAACAAACAATGTATTTACCTTAATAGTCATAATATATATAGCAGTTCATGACAAATTACAAAACTCCGCCATCTCTCTCCCCACATCCACCACTGCTGGCGGGTCACCTCCAACTGCGCAACGCTACGCGCTGTTCACAGCCAGCTGCCTAACACTACAATGGCGAGTATTACAACAATGCAAAGCAGCCACAACAGCACAGCCAGTGATTTTTATACAGAGGTGGCGTTACCAATAAAAAAACCTAAACAGCCTACTTACAAACCGTAAGGAAACTTGCACTAGTGTAATATTGCTACAAGAATTTTGCTATTTTGTAATCGGGTGCTAATAGTAGAATAAAAGCGGGTTAAAAGCTGTGAGCTGTCTGGGAAGAAGTTAACCGTGGATTACTGGGCAACTGTTTCATCAGATATTTAGTCTAGGTTTACCAAGCAGACTAACATTAATGATAATCTTTTAATAGTCATACAAAACCGGTAATATATATATATATATATATATAAAGAGAATTTAAATAAAAAGAAAGAAATCAGTTTATATTTGGAAATTTATTTTATGATTGTTCATTGAAATTTCAGCATATTATACGTGAGTTATAACTGAGCTGGTGCCTTATTTACGATTGAAAAAATGTGAGATTGTAATCTTACAGAACACATAAAATATGGAGCCAAGATTGGGAGACTGCATACGACACTGCATTCATAAAATAACTCACGAAGAACATTGAAACATAAGCAAGAAGAAATTAACCACAACCAACAGATTCAGTTTTTTACCCAAAGAAATTACGTTCATACCACAATCCTGTCCGTCATGTAATTACCACACACTGGTATACTAAATTCATATTAACTCTTTGTGAAGTCTTCGCAAAAAGAATAGCTGAGGGCTACTTTGATGATTACACCACATGCTCCACGTGGTCAACTTGGTTTACACAAAGCGTACAACTCCACAATAATTTTGATAATTAAAATACATTAGATCGAAAAGCAATTGACAAAAGCAAAACCTTGAACTGGTTACTAACGTCTTACTATTAACCTGATGGGTCAAACAGTTATATAAGCACGTGGTAGTGGTCTCGCAAAGTACACCGCACGTGGGCTGAACATAAAGAAAAGTTGCTATATTGAAAATATAGTCAAGACGAGAAGTTATAATCACACAAGCATTCGCATTTAAGATTGATCTTAGTTAGAGTTACTGATCAACACGTAGTTCCACTTTACTCACAAAGTAGTAACAAAGCAACTACCGGAAACTAATCTGAACTTCACACGAGAATAATACTGCGCTGCAATTTAAGATAACATCGGATATTTTAGACCTAATCCCGAAACAAGGGTGATTAAATTTTCAGTTAGGCTGAACTTAACAAATCCATTGTCCTACGGACTTAGCAGACACGCGCTTAGCCGGAGATCTTACCACTTCAGACGCTCGCCACGGTCCCACAGCAACTCCCTACTGCCGAGCGTGTTTCCTGAGGGTGGCTCACAAAGACAAACGGAAGGGGCCAGAGGGGCAGCTTCCTATACCAACATGACAACGGACGGACAGAACCATACTAAGGATAGAAACCTCTCTGCTTTAAGAAAGCGTAGCTACCTGTTCCGACTTTGGTCCTACTGTTCTCTAGCAGACAGCCTTGTCTGCTACCCTCAAGCATGCAACTACAAATACATTTGCTCATTCATACTCTCACACAGAAGGGAAGGGTGATGACAGTATCTTATCATATACAGTATATAAAAGAAAGCGGATGTAGGTTCCGTATGAGACTGTGTGACATGAATTACATATAAACTGTGTTTTAAAGTGTAGTAGTGTGACAGATCGTTCTTGTTTATGTGTAAAAGTAGCACGTTCCACTACTCAGTCTCCTCCCAGATAGTCAGAAACGCCAGAGTAAATTTAGGAGAGGAATTTACTCCATAAATGACAACAGATTTAAGAAATTAAACATGAAAGGAATCCAACAGAGACCTTTCATAACCCCAACGCTCCGGGAAAAGACTGTGCAGGGAATTTTCTGGCCATGCTAGGACATTCCCAAGCAGGCTTCTCACACCCTACTTAAACCAAAAGTGTAAAGAAAAGGCAAAAGGTCACCAGCTACTTGCTAAAACAATAATTTCAACAAATCTTTAAAATCTACTAATTTCAAACAGAAAAAAAGAACACAATCTGTGACACCTATTTAAAAGATAGTGTAGACCTAATTCGGTCAGCAAGTAAAAACAATGGTTCCTGTGTCATTAATATGAAAACAATTTCTGGTTGTTACCCTTATGGAGTTCACCAGTATTTGCTCATTGCAAGAGCCAACTGATCACAGGCAAATTTATGACTGTTTATTAACAAGCAAAATTTATGAAAATAGCAAAGGTGCCACAGCAATTAAAAAAGAACATGAAATAACATCAGTATTATAAAGCAGAACATTACAATGCACAATCCGCAAAAGCAAAAATTGATAAGAAAAAAAACCATGTTTTACAAAGTCGTTATCGCATAAAAAATTCTATATCTTATAAAACTAATAATTTGTAGAATTAACATAACTATGTGGCATTAATTTAATCACTCTACTATATTTCAGTTAGTTAGCAAACAATGAGCACTGTGTCATTATACTGAAAATACAATTAATTATGTGATTGTTACCCTTAAGGGGTTCCTCACTATAAATATGCCTCATGCAAAGGCTAATCGATCACAGTCCAATGAGAATGAATAGCAATCTGACTGATAAACGAAGCAATGCCACATGAATGAATTTACGAAAGAAAATAACACAAATCTAATACATCACACAAGAACAAACATTGATCAATAAAACAGTACAATAGTCAATATCTAATAAAAAACACCAATTAATAAAACACCCGCAAAATACGAGAGTCAAAGTCTAAAAAAAATTAATAAATAGAACACCTGCAAAATACGAGAGTCAAAGTCTAAAAAAAATTAGTAAATAGAACACCTGCAAAATACAAGAGTCAGTCTAATAAACACCAATAAATCGAATCCCTGCAAAACACACGAGTCAAAGTTTCTGTGACAGAAACACACGTATATGCATTGAACTAAGAACCGTATAATCACAGTTCACTGATACACTCACTAGTTCCACTGTTCCGAGGCACAATATGAGGGGAGGGGAAGGGGGTGCGTCGCCGCCGCTGTCAGTAGGGATTTTTTTGTCCATCTGTTGCGTGCAATCCCGCCGTCTCTGCCCTCTCATGAAGTTTCTCTTGGTGGTCTGTGTCATGTACATCTCGATTTGGTTCCATGTTTGTGTTGTCAAATTCGTGCGGTATCCTCGATTGACACGCCAGTTTGATATTCCTGGGCAAGGATGACACTTAATGGCTCTTCTTTTGTGCCACCCTTAGCGACCAGAGAACATCGAACCATGATTTACTGTCGCTTGACAGTAGGCATCCGTCAGGAAATGTCGATAGGCGTCGTTGACGTCTGCAAGTTTCTCTGGACAGTATGTGTCAAAAGGCTCCACGCCCCTTGTGTTGTTTCTCCGCGGCCGTCTCGTCACGGTCGCGTGCGTGCGGTGCGTTGCCAGCAGATGGATTTCCGCGCGGTGGACCGCTCGCCCATCTCAGGTCATCGCCTCGAGGAAGGGTCGCCCGGGGCGGCCGCCCATTAGCTCCAGGTACAAGGGAAAGTGTTTGCCGCGTACCTTCTTTTGTTGCCGGCCGCGCTCCCGAAGTGGCCTGGCTGACAGCGTGTCCTGCTGGGAAACCCGCCAGTTTACAACTAGTCCGGCTGCTCCCGCTGTCTCGTAAGAGTTTAGCCGGTTCGCTTTCACGTTCTCAACTGCATTCACAGAAATTTTTTTTTTTTTATCGTAGTTATGTGATTACACAATGTCATACATAATACCACTTAGTATTGTCTTTCACAATTTTTAAGAACAAACGTGAGACTTAATTTTTTTTTTTTTAAATTAGATGAATCGACAATATAAAATAAAATTTAAATGACTTGACAATGTAAAAGAATAAAAATGAAATGACTTTACAATGTAAAAAAATAAGAATTAAATGAACTGACAATATAATATTTAAATCCACATCACTAATGTGGTTCACTTACGTTTTAATAAAGCAAGTGATACTAATTCACTAAAATGAATAGGATTATGCCTTGTGCAAGTATAGGTCGGGTCAGCATAGGGTTCACATGTTATTTACACACACACATGCACACCTGTTGTCTGTTCTACAAACTAACTACCCATAAACATGCATTACTCAGTATTCTACTTCTATCCACTACTAGTTAAGCCAATAAGCTACTTCAATGCTATTTCAACACCGTGTATATACCACTACAACATTGTTCTAATTCGTCCTCTTCTTCACGCTCGCGGCATACGTCTTGTCACATGATAAATATAGAGAAACTTTCCTTAAACATACACAGTAAAAAGAACAATGGTTATTTACACGCCAAAACATTTATACCAGTTGACACACCTGATAAGAGACTCGCAATTATACATTTATCATACTCATATATTCACACATAAAACAGTAAGAAAATTTCATCTAAAATTTCGTTATCACAAGAATTAATCACACAGATGGCTCTGAGAAGGGTACAAATATTTTAATTATACAGGTTATACTACATTTTCTTACCCATTTTGCTGCGATTTCGTTCCTTCTTTAAGTTACCTCTCGCTTCCAAATCAGTCATTTCGCCTGTGGTGGTTATTCTGGATTCATTTCTCATGAATGGCAAAATTGTGGTCACCTCTATTCTGTAAAACAGTATCATCTTAACATATTGAACTTACAACAGACACAAAAGATCCGAATCCTCCTGCAGTTTAAATGACAAATGTTTTGCTTCATCCTTATTACCTTAAACCAAGCTTTCCTTCGGTCCCATAATCAAAATTATTTAATCATCCTCTACCTTCAAGAGGGAAATTTCCTCAGTACACATCATATAGGCTGCAGTGCATCCCGCACCAGCGAAAACAGTAAGCTGTAATGCTCACAGCATCAGCAAAACACACAAACGTCGCTTTTCTAGGACAAGTATTAACGCAGAATAATTTTTTCAGGCTTTGGCTCAACATCAATCAAGACTACAAAAAGGATCCATATTTCTGTTCCATTCTCCATTAGCTGAAAAACTGCTCGTATTTGACTACCACAATAATATTTCAGGGCGACGTAAATTACACAAACCACAATTCTTCTTTCACCTTGAAGGGAATCAATCTACTTACGAAATCCACAGACAGCACTTTCCGTACTCAGCTATAAAGAACAAGAAAGACATATATCATCAATATTAACATATCATCGCATATTGGGAAGCCAATGGTTAAACAATCGTATTATCGCGTCCTGTTTTCAAGATTCCAGATTTACTCATTCCTTTCTCAGAGATCTCCTGTCTTAAAATATTCATACAGCACGCATACTATAGTAAGAGATCCTCATTTATACTGACAGATATAGAATAGTAATAGATAGATAGTAGCACTGAAAGCAGAAAATCGGAAACAAGGCTACTAACAGCTGGGGACCTGGGTTTGCCAGACCCATAATACCCACAGATCGGATACTCCCCTGAGTTTATGCACTAATTCAGCAACGATCTTGCTTTCCTCAGGAGCGACTCTTTTCAATTTACACACAAAAAAAACATAAACAGCATTTTACTCGTTCACAAAGAAACCTTTTATCTTCACGTTTGAATCAAACTAAATCCTAATTGCACAAGGAGGAAAAAAGAATTAAAACACCACTTCAATCCATCACATAGAAACATCTTTATCATAAATTTTTATCAACATATTATTCAAAATGCATTTATCATAAATGTAAACTAATCAATTGTTTCTCTTCACCGTCCTCTCTAGTCCTCACTGCCCTTTCTACTCAATGTATGGTTTTACGTTTGACACATGGTGTAGCCCTTTTGATTTCTTCGATCGAAGAGTTTCCACTTCTATGGCGTTTTCATGGGGAATCTTCCTTATCCGATACGGCCCGTTAAAGAGATTAAAAAATTTCTTGCAGACACCTGACCGTTTGTTAGACAGCTTGTGTGATCTGATAAGGACTTTTTGTCCTACATGAAACACTGCTTTTCTCACGTGTTTCTTATACGCCTTGACTCTGGCTTCTGCTGCTCGCTTGATGTTGCGTATAGCTAAGTCAACAATTGCGTTCCGGCGTAGTCTCGGCTCTAATGGCCAAGGCACCACCTCTTTGATTTTGCTTGGGGGCTCCTTGTTTTTTAGCACAGTGATTGGCGGAAGCTTTGTTGACGTATTAGGCAACTCATTAATTATATTCTGAAATCCTTTTATGTGTATGTCCCACGATCGGTGATCACGACTGCAGTATAACCTACATAATTTTCCTAATTCACGCATAATACGCTCACTGGGGTTCGAGCTGGGGTGAAAGAGAGATATATATATAGGTTTAATTCTTCTTCTTCGAAGCATCCGCTGCCAGTATTGTGATCTAAATTGTGGTCCATTATCCGAGATAACCCTTTTCACGCTCCCAACTTCATGCAGAAACTGCTTTGCAAATGCAGTTGCCACTGCCCTTCCTGTGGCTCGCTTCAACGGAGTCAGACACACAAACTTGGAGGTTAGCTCCATCGCTACGAAAACATATGCAAAACCTGCTTTAGATCTTATTAGTGGCCCAAATAGATCCACGGCCGCGAGGTCACAAAGTTTTCTTGGTATTATCGGGTGCAATGATGCAGCATAAGTCACTGTGGCCGCCTTTGCTCGCTGACAAGCTCCGCACACTCTAAGTACACCACGAATACGCCGTAGCATGTTATTAAAATAGCATGTCTCTTTCAGTTTTTCACAACATTTCTGTGCTCCGAAGTGACCATAACTCAAATGTATGTACCATATAATTTTGTTTACGAGTTCCTCCGGAATCACCAACACCCATCTGGAGTCGTCCGGGGCTCGTTTCTTGAATAATATTCTATTGCGCACTAAGTAGTACTGGCGTATTCCTACATTCTCGTTGTCCTCCCACTTCTTCTTTATATCTTTCAATAGTGCGTCCTTATCCTGTTCGTCCGCTATACTCCCTAAAGAGGTGGTAACAAAATTCTCGAACGCTACATTCTGTAAGTATAGGATGCTAAAATTATTTTCACCGAGTTCCCTTTCTTCTGTGTGAACCAAACCTATAGGAATGCGCGATAAAGCGTCAGCAATTACATTTTTCTGTCCAGGAATGTATTCTACAGTGAAGTTATATTCCTGTAGGTATAGTGCCCAGCGTCCTAGTCTCCCATGCGTGATTTTTGTGCTCATAAGAAATTGGAGTGCACGATGGTCAGTGTACACCTTGGTGGTCCTCCCAAATAAAAAATACCTAAATTTTGAGAATGCCCAAACTATCGCGAGTGCTTCGAGTTCCGTGACAGAATAATTTTTTTCACATCGAGAGAGCACCCTGCTCCCAAACGAGATTGTTTTCCAAGTTGTAATATAATCATTTCCTCCCGTTTGAAACAGTACCGCACCTAATCCTGACAAGGAACTGTCCGTCATTAAACAGAATTCTTGTGTCAGGTCGGGATGCACGAGGATGGGAGCCTCTACCAATGCCTTTTTTAATTTATAAAATTCATCCTGTGCCTCTTGATCCCAGACCCACAAAGCGTTCTTCCCTGTTAGTCCACATAGACGGAGTGTACCAAGTACACTAAAATTTATAAATCGCTTATAAAAATTGCACAGGCCTAAGAATCTCGCAACTGTTTTTTATTTGTCGGAATTGCACACTCCGCTATCGCCGCAATTTTCTCCGGGTCAGGTTGTATTCCATTTGCTGAGACAATATGGCCTAAGAATTTTATGTTCTCTCGTCCGAACTGTGACTTATCTAAGTTGACTGTTACACCTGCCTTCTCAAAAACATCCAGTAGTCTGTTCAGAACGTCATTATGGTCCTCCCACGACTTTTCCGCAATTAATATGTCATCCACGTAAATTGTCACTCGCTGTTTCAAATCATCAGGTAAAATGCTATTTAATCTCCTTATAAAAGCAGCTGATGAGACGTTTAGTCCGAACGGGAGACGCCGGAATTGGAAACAATTTCCGTAACACAGGAACGCTGTATATAATCTGCAAGATGGGTGTAGCACGATTTGCCAAAAACTCGAACGGAGGTCGACAGATGATAGTACCTTTACTCCGTGGAAACGTTGTAAGAGTTCCTCAAGGCTCTCAGGCCTGTCCGTTTCCGACATAATAATTGTGTTTATCTGTCTCGAGTCTAGCACCAAACGAACTGAGTTGTCGCGTTTTGGCACGACAAGCAAGGGTGAATTGTACGAGCTTACTGCCCGCTCAATTATTCCTTGTTCTAACATCTTGTTTATTTCCTTCTCCACCTGGGCTTTATACGCCACCGGAATAGGGTATGGTCTAACAGAAAACTTCTGATGGTCACGTACTCGGAATTGGTACGTAAAACCCTTAATAGCCCACGGAGTCTCAGAAAATACCCGTTCATGATTCCTAAGTAGACAATACAATTTCTCCTTTTCCCTGTCCGTGGTTCTGACACCCGCGATGCTCTTTCTCAGTGCATCAGCAGACGCAACATCTTTCCCCTGCTCACCAGACGGAGAGCACGACTCACTTATATAGTTCACGAGTAGCTCCAGTCTGGGTTGCGACTCGGTTTGAGCTTGAAATTTTAGGCAACTAATTTCTGACTCGGCACGTAATATGCATTCATCAAATTCTAAACAAATTGGCTGATCCCCAACTTGAACTGTCATTACTCCTCCACCCATGTCAATTACTGCATGGTGGGCATTCATGAAGTCATTTCCTAAAATCATTGCCACGTTCAGCATTGGGAGCACAAAGAAGTTGTACTCAAACTCTCTTCCCTGGCAGGTAAAATTAAGCCGAGTTTGCCTTCGGATTTCTATGCTCTTACCGTAGATTGCGCCCTTCACCTTAATTCCTCGCACTTGAAAAACGGGCCAAGTCCCAGTCCCTTCGCATTTTTGAAATGCTGCCTCGCTCACTATCGAGAAAGGGCTTCCAGTGTCAATGACACACTTAAAACATATTTCGTTTACTGCAACTGTCACGACTGGATTTACTCCCGAAATTTTAGTACTCGTAGTTTCTTGCAACAAATCCTCTCTAATATCTTCCCTCTCTATATACCGTATGCACTCCTTTGCCATGTCGTTCATTGTTTCCGATTGGGCGCCTTCTGCGCTGATCGTTTGTCATTGCCGGTTTTGTTCATTTCCATTTGCTGGATTATGTCTAGGGTTAGCTGGCCGAATTTCAACATCATGAGGTGCTCCGCCTATAGTCCTGTTCCCACCGTGTTCACCGTAGTATCGATTCTGGTTGCCGTAACTGTTCCGTTCACGATTCTGTCTACGTCCTCGATCATTTCTGTTGTTCCACCTGTGTTCGCGACTGTCACCCCAGTTTCTATACGGCCGGTCCCGATTATTGTTCCGTTTGCGTCGCGACAACCAGTCACGCCGTTGATTAGTAATACGGCCACGACTGCGGTCGCGCTGCTGTGCCCCGTAATAACTTTGTGCCTGATTAGGCGGGCATTCTCCTGTATTGTATTCCAACTCTTGGAGAAGCGTCTTAAACGTTTCCACGTCCTCTTTGCATCGTCTCGCAAGAATGACGTGCCGCAAGTGCATCGGCAATTTGGTGATGCATATCCTAATTAGTTCCGCAGGCCCGTATGGGTCGTATAGGAATTGATTTGCCTGCAGCATGTGGTCGAATAGGCGTGCAGGGCTGCCGAAACCAGACTGGTTCAAATTTGGCAGCATAATTATGCCATGTTTGACCCTATCTTGTGCCGCTTCCGACCAATAGGCGGACAGAAAGGCTTGTCGAAACTCCCGAGTGGAGTTGCAGTGACGCGCTGCCGACCTCATGCGAATCGCCGGTTCGCCTTCCAAATAGCCACACATATATTCTATCTTATGTGAACTTGCCCAGTCGGGAGGAAGACAGAACTCAAATTGCTCGAGCCATGCTCGTGGATGTATTCCTTTTTGCGAATTTCGGAATATCTCAAACTTTCTCACCGTAAGGAAATGTTTGAAATCAAATCCCCGCATTTCCTCCTGGCGAGGCCCTTGAATGTTTCTATTATTCTCATGTCTGCCCCTCAAATTACATTCTTCCCTGTCGTCAAAATCTCCCTCGTGGCCGGAGTCCCTCTCTGCACTGTTCGTACGGCTATTTTTAATGCTATTGACGAGTTCGGAATCACACGCCATGCGGTTTTCCAGATGCGCCTCGCGTTCTTGTAATTCGCCTGTTACAGCTCTGTTTTGTCTGTTCACTTCGACCTGTCCCTTCTGAAATCTCAGAAGCGAACGCACTTCTTCGGTCTCTGCGGCCGCTACCGGTGTAGTACTGTTCTCGCTTTCCGTCAGCTTCATCGTGCCTACAATGTCCGCTAATGCCGCAATCTTATCATAAATTTGTCTCTTGTCCTCCGCCCCAGTCTGCTTCAATTGTTCTACTTGCTGTTCCAACGCGTGGATCGCTAAACTGTTGTCCGCTATTGTGTTGCTAACGGACGTGGGACAATGCGTTTCTGCCTCTTGGACCCTCGAGAGTACCTGCTGGTGCTCCTTTTGGAATTCTTCCCTCAGCTCTTGGAAATTCCTAAGTAGCCGTTCTTCGCTTTCTTTAGATTCGGCATCGCCCCTCCGCTTGCTCTGTTCTAAGGCTTGCAGACGATCATCGATTTGTTCAAATGTACGGCCTAATTCTTTCATAATATCACTTTTTATCTCACTTGCCAGATTGTTTATTCTTTGTGAGATATCATCGGACACTCTCTGCATCGACTTGTCGACTTTATTTGTCTGCTGGATTAGTTTTTCGTCTATTTGTTCGCCTAGCTCTCGGATCGATTTTTCAGATTTCTGCGTCATTTGTTCGCCTAGCTCGCGGATCGATTTTTCGGATGATTCTTTTTGTTCTCGGAACGATTTTTCTGATTTCTGCGTCATTTGTTCCCCTAGCTCGCGGATCGATTTCTCTGTGTTTTCTTTATTTTGTTGCAATAAGGCTTTCATGAGTTCTGCTAAATCAATTTGGTTAGTTGGAGGCAAATTAATTTCTGGCTCTGCTGTGAGCCCGTTCGTGCTGTTTTGTATTTCGTCTGAAGTATTCCCCATTGCATTTTCGGAACCGCCCGACGCGTTAATATTGGAAATCAAATTATCCCCTTGGTCCATGTTGCTTAAGTTGTTGGACCGCTTACTTTTAGCTTGGTTACGTGTTTGCATTAGTGCAATTTATACTCAGTACGCAACACACTAATCACAATAAATGTGTCCCCCAAAAATTACGACAGTCACACGAAAGATACCCAACCTAGTACACACTTTTTCACACGCAAAACAAATTTTTATCTTTGATCGAAACAGTGGAATTTACAAGCGAGAATAAAAAACACACAGACATATAACACACACAAATATAAAAAACAAAACAAGACAAACAACGCAACGCCGATCAACAACGCCGTGAATCTTTTGAAAGTCTGCTCGGAAACAACACAGAAGTTGTTTGAGCGCTGTAGGAAAAAAATTAAGATTATAACACGCTCGCAATCTAACGTTTCAGAGATTCCAGAGTCTAGCGGAATCACAGAACAGGGTCGCCATGTGTAATATTGCTACATGAATTTGCTATGCTGAAATCGGGTGCTAATAGTAGAATAAAAGCGGGTTAAAAGCTGTGAGCTGTCTGGGAAGAAGTTAACCGTGGATTACTGGGCAACTGTTTCATCAGATATTTAGTCTAGGTTTACCAAGCAGACTAACATTAATGATAATCTTTTAATAGTCATACAAAACCGTAAGAATTTAAATAAAAAGAAAGAAATCAGTTTATATTTGGAAATTTATTTTATGATTGTTCATTGAAATTTCAGCATATTATACTTGAGTTATAACTGAGCTGGTGCCTTATTTACGATTGAAAAAATGTGAGATTGTAATCTTACAGAACACATAAAATATGGAGCCAAGATTGGGAGACTGCATACGACACTGCATTCATAAAATAACTCACGAAGAACATTGAAACATAAGCAAGAAGAAATTAACCACAACCAACAGATTCAGTTTTTTACCCAAAGAAATTACGTTCATACCACAATCCTGTCCGTCATGTAATTACCACACACTGGTATACTAAATTCATATTAACTCTTTGTGAAGTCTTCGCAAAAAGAATAGCTGAGGGCTACTTTGATGATTACACCACATGCTCCACGTGGTCAACTTGGTTTACACAAAGCGTACAACTCCACAATAATTTTGATAATTAAAATACATTAGATCGAAAAGCAATTGACAAAAGCAAAACCTTGAACTGGTTACTAACGTCTTACTATTAACCTGATGGGTCAAACAGTTATATAAGCACGTGGTAGTGGTCTCGCAAAGTACACCGCACGTGGGCTGAACATAAAGAAAAGTTGCTATATTGAAAATATAGTCAAGACGAGAAGTTATAATCACACAAGCATTCGCATTTAAGATTGATCTTAGTTAGAGTTACTGATCAACACGTAGTTCCACTTTACTCACAAAGTAGTAACAAAGCAACTACCGGAAACTAATCTGAACTTCACACGAGAATAATACTGCGCTGCAATTTAAGATAACATCGGATATTTTAGACCTAATCCCGAAACAAGGGTGATTAAATTTTCAGTTAGGCTGAACTTAAAAAATCCATTGTCCTACGGACTTAGCAGACACGCGCTTAGCCGGAGATCTTACCACTTCAGACGCTCGCCACGGTCCCACAGCAACTCCCTACTGCCGAGCGTGTTTCCTGAGGGTGGCTCACAAAGACAAACGGAAGGGGCCAGAGGGGCAGCTTCCTATACCAACATGACAACGGACGGACAGAACCATACTAAGGATAGAAACCTCTCTGCTTTAAGAAAGCGTAGCTACCTGTTCCGACTTTGGTCCTACTGTTCTCTAGCAGACAGCCTTGTCTGCTACCCTCAAGCATGCAACTACAAATACATTTGCTCATTCATACTCTCACACAGAAGGGAAGGGTGATGACAGTATCTTATCATATACAGTATATAAAAGAAAGCGGATGTAGGTTCCGTATGAGACTGTGTGACATGAATTACATATAAACTGTGTTTTAAAGTGTAGTAGTGTGACAGATCGTTCTTGTTTATGTGTAAAAGTAACACGTTCCACTACTCAGTCTCCTCCCAGATAGTCAGAAACGCCAGAGTAAATTTAGGAGAGGAATTTACTCCATAAATGACAACAGATTTAAGAAATTAAACATGAAAGGAATCCAACAGAGACCTTTCACTAGAGACTGCAGACGAAAAGGATTGCCCCATAATGTTATAGAAACCGTAACAAGCGAAAAGTGGACTGAAGATGTCGATTCAAGAAATATTACCGAACCAAAGAGAAATGACGAAAGCTCCAAGTAAAGCTTCAACGACTAACCAAAGAGCCTATGAACTGAAGAGTAGCCCAGGCAAAAATACGGCCAACTGAAGTAATGGAGAAGAAATCCAGAACTACTGCTCCACTCGTGGAAAGGAAGTGGTTTGGAGGCTCCATAGAGAAGGCACCACAGAAACCCGTTCATAAAACACAGGAATGGTATTGCGAGTTATGCGAGGAAGATCGAATGGAAAAAGTGATCAGATGCATGAAATGGAAAATGTGGACCCATAAAAAGTGTACAGGGATGGTGAACAGAGTCAATAAGCTATTATGCAATGACTTAATATAGCAACGTAAGAACAAAAAATTCGAACTTAGACTATTTCAGCTGACGGACACAGCTTCTGGGTAGTGCACAATTTAAGAAGCCACTACTACAAATCAGGAAACCATGATCCCAATTTGTACCACTTGCACATGTTTAGAAAATTAAGAGTAGCGCGTTTTTATTTCAGAATTTCGGGTCTTTAAATCAGATACCAAGAAGAGCATCCTACAGTTGACGATGGCAGCGTCTAAATAACTTCGCAGCTTACAGCTTAGACTGTAAAAAATAAAATCTCAAAAGTGATACAACTTACTCGTCTTTCCCCTACCTATAGCAGGTTTCGTTTCCCTGACTTCTATCTCATCATCCAAAGCCACCACATGCATGTTACTACCACATGGAAATATCTTTAATAACTTTCGAGCGCTAATTAATGTAGTCCTCCCATATATTAACCATACAACGGAAATCCCAGCATAGATTAAAATTTCTAAAATTACTGAGAAGTGTCGTATCCTGGATCTCATCACCCCTAAAATTTGTAACGAAATGGCCTCGACCTCGTCTTTTTTATCAGTCTTCCTTCGTACACGCACAGTCTACAGATTGGAAAAATCCCCCATCTCCATATATTCCTCAAAAATAAGTGTAAATTCCATAACTCGTGTGAACTCGTAGATTTAAAGCCTAATGTCTCCCTCAGGCTCTTCAATCCCAAGCTGTTGCTATGCGTAAACCACCATGTCTCACCCTCCACTTTCACACTCTCTGTATCTCATACAAGGCAATTTCGTTTCCATCTTCCTGACCCTGATATCTGTGTTGACATTTGGCCAACTTATCAACTATTTCCCCAAAATTCTTAGATTGAGGCTCCAGTAGCTCGCACACCCTCTTGATCCATCCCCACTCCTTGATCCATCTTCACTTCCACAACATACTTGCAAGCCCAACGTCGTCCCCACTCTCTCCCCTTCATCGCTTCTGTCTGCGATCCATCTGTGGCCTTTCATTCGACCATCTTCCATTTCCATCCTCATAGCATTCACAGGGAGCTGACCTTGTAGGACATGCTTATCAACAGCTACACAGTCACTGTGTTTCTAAAGTATTTAATTAAAAAAATTCTTTTGTTGCACTTCAGAGGTGTTATCTAAATTGTTTTAACACTGAAAATCACTTTATATATCATTTAGTACCATTTGGCTGAAGATCAGTAATATGGCTACTCCCAACGCAAACTCCCTTGCGGTTGTACTGGAGCAACTAATAAAGGAAAAACATATCGATTGTGAAAGTGTGTGCCGGACCGAGACTCGAACTCGGGACCTTTGCCTTTAGCGGGCAAGAGTTCTTCAAGGTTCGCAGGAGAGCTTCTGTAAAGATTGGAAAGTTGGAGACGATTTACTGGCAGAAGTAAAGCTGTGAGGACGGGGCGTGAGTCGTGCTTAGGTAGCTCAGTTGGTAGAGTACTAGTGTGCTCAAGTTACCTGTGAAACCCTGTAAAAATTCATCTAGTAGTTTTGGAGAAAGATACTCAATCAGGTAAACAGACAGATATGATAGTTTTCCAGTGTCACTATTAGTAAAGATAGTCTACGGATACGTGTGGGTTTAGATCGGGGTGAGAAGAGAAATTAAGAAACCATATGAAAATAAAAATACAACTTTACATTCAAATAAAAATAAAATTGTTTGTCGAAAGTGAACATGTGTGAATCTCCGTTATGAATTTCTCTTTCTTGCTACCATTCGATGCTGTGTTGGCCAACGTTGCGCATTGGAACAAGTCAGGTTCCTCTTTGCTGTGCTGTCTCCATGATGACTGACACATTGCCATTGAAGCGTATCTCATTCTTCGACGACGTCCCTCCTCAAATCATACACTATGTAAGGAGAGTACCGACGATGACGCACTGCTGGCTTCAACTGTATCAGGAATATTTAACATCAAGATTAATGGTCACGAAGTAGACGAAGTTAAGGAAATTCGTTACCTTAGAAACAAAATAACCCATGAGGGACGAAGCATGGGAGCAACATAAAGAGCAGAGTAGCATAGACAACGAGATCGTTAATGGCCAAGAGAAGTATACTGGTATCAAATATAGGTTGTTATCAGAGGAAGTAGCTTGCAGAATGTACATTTGGAGCACTGCATTGTAGTGAATCACGAACAGTGGGAAAACCAGCACACAGGAGACTCGAGTCCTCTGCGTTGTGGTACAACATGAGTATGTGGAAAATTATGTGGACTGAGGATACAAGGTGCATTCAAGTTCTAAGGCCTCCGATTTTTTTTCTCCGGACTGGAAAGAGATAGAAACATGCGCATTGTTTTAAAATGAGGCCGCGTTAATTGTCAATACGTCCCAGAGATGGCACCACCATACGGCAGGTGGAATTTTACCGCCAGCGGCGAGAATGAGAACTGTTTTAAATACTTAAAATGGCGACGTTTTCCTTACTTGAACAGTGTGCAATTATTCGTTTTCTGAATTTACGTGGTGTAAAACCAATTGAAATTCATCAACAGTTGAAGGAGACATGTGGTGATGGAATTATGGATATGTCGAAAGTGCGTTCATGGGTGCGACAGTTTAATGAAGGCAGAACATCGTGTGACAACAAACCGAAACAACCTCGGGCTCGCACAAGCCGGTCTAACAACATGATCGAGAAAGTGGAGAGAATTGTTTTGGGGGATCGCTGAATGACTGTTGAACAGATCGCCTCCATTTCTGTGGGTTCTGTGCACACAATCCTGCATGACGACCTGAAAATGCGAAAAGTGTCATCCAGGTGGGTGCCACGAATGCTGACGGACGACCACATGGCTGCCCGTGTGGCATGTTGCCAAGCAATGTTGACGCGCAACAACAGCATGAATGGGACTTTCTTTTCGTCGGTTGTGACAATGGATGAGACGTGGATGCCATTTTTCAATCCATAAACAAAGCGCCAGTCAGCTCAATGGAAGCACACAGATTCACCGCCACCAAAAAAATTTCGGGTAACCGCCAGTGCTGAAAAAATGATGGTGTCCATGTTCTGGGACAGCGAGGGCGTAATCCTTACCCATTGTGTTCCAAAGGGCACTACGGTAACAGGTGCATCCTACGAAAATGTTTTGAAGAACAAATTCCTTCCTCCACTGCAACAAAAACGTCCGGGAAGGGCTGTGCGTGTGCTGTTTCACCAAGACAACGCACCCGCACATCGAGCTAACGTTACGCAACAGTTTCTTCGTGATAACAACTTTGAAGTAATTCCTCATGCTCCCTACTCACCTGACCTGGCTCCTAGTGACTTTTGGTTTTTTCCAACAATGAAAGACGCTCTCCGTGGCCGCACATTCACCAGCCGTGCTGCTATTGCCTCAGCGATTTTCCAGTGGTCAAAACAGACTCCTAATGAAGCCTTCACCGCTGCCATGGAATCATGGCGTCAGCGTTGTGAAAAATGTGTACGCCTGCAGGGTGATTACGTCGAGAAGTAACGCCAGTTTCATCGATTTCGGGTGAGTAGTAAATTAGAAAAAAAAAATCGGAGGCCTTAGAACTTGAATGCACCTCGTATAAGAAACGAGGAGAGTCTCCGGAGAATCGGCGAGGAAAGGAACATACCGAAAACACTGACAAGAAGAAGGTACAGCATGATGCGGTGTGTGTTAAGACATCAGGGAATAGGTTCCGTTGCTCTAGACGGAGATGCACAGGGGCAAAAATGGTCGGGGAAGACAGAGAGCGGAATACATGCAACAAATACTAGAGCGATCTGAAAAGCAATGCCTCTGGAATTTTTTATGTAAAAATTCTGAAAGCTTTTTAAATAAACATACGTAATTTACATTCTACATCTCTATTCTTCACGTTTACATATTTATTTCTCAACACAGTTGCTTCGGCAATGAGCATACTTCTCCCAACGAAAGACCAGTCTTGATACTGTCACAACCTCACCTCAGCTTGCCGCACTTCGTCAGCGTCGAAATGAAGTCCTCGAACAAGGTGTTCTTTAAGTTTTGCAAACAGAAAAATCAAATGGAGTTAAGACGTGAGTGTATGGAGGATAATCGATGACCGTGAACCCATGGCGATTATTGCAGATGTCGCAACCATATTACACGGTTAAATTCCAGCCCTCTGGCGGCAGATGTCTGCACATATATAGACACTGAGAATGAAGATGTAGAAAGTTAATAACGTTAGTCTTATTTAAAAAGCTGTAAGAAATTTCACAGAAAAAATTCGGAGGCATTACTTTTCCAGCACACCCTCATATTTGAGGACATAGAGTGCAAGTATTACTCTGAGATCAAGAGTTCGGCGCAGGGGAGTAATTCGTGGCGGACCGCATCAAACCAGTCAGAAGATTATGATTTTGTCCGTTATAAATGGTTTTGTCAAAGCCTGTGTCTGTGAAAACAACGGGTTTGTTTATAAATAACTTTTCTGCTACCAGTCACGATTTTCTTTTATTCGTATATTATGTGACGCGTTTCAGGAAATAATTCCCATTTTCAAGTAGTTCCTTTACATACACTCCTGGAAATTGAAATAAGAACACCGTGAATTCATTGTCCCAGGAAGGGGAAACTTTATTGACACATTCCTGGGGTCAGATACATCACATGATCACACTGACAGAACAACAGGCACATAGACACAGGCAACAGAGCATGCACAATGTCGGCACTAGTACAGTGTATATCCACCTTTCGCAGCAATGCAGGCTGCTATTCTCCCATGGAGACGATCGTAGAGATGCTGGATGTAGTCCTGTGGAACGGCTTGCCATGCCATTTCCACCTGGCGCCTCAGTTGGACCAGCGTTCGTGCTGGACGTGCAGACCGCGTGAGACGACGCTTCATCCAGTCCCAAACATGCTCAATGGGGGACAGATCCGGAGATCTTGCTGGGCAGGGTAGTTGACTTACACCTTCTAGAGCACGTTGGGTGGCACGGGATACGTGCATTGTCCTGTTGGAACAGCAAGTTCCCTTGCCGGTCTAGGAATGGTAGAACGATGGGTTCGATGACGGTTTGGATGTACCGTGCACTATTCAGTGTCCCCTCGACGATCACCAGTGGTGTACGGCCAGTGTAGGAGATCGCTCCCCACACCATGATGCCGGGTGTTGGCCCTGTGTGCCTCGGTCGTATGCAGTCCTGATTGTGGCGCTCACCTGCACGGCGCCAAACACGCATACGACCATCATTGGCACCAAGGCAGAAGCGACTCTCATCGCTGAAGACGACACGTCTCCATTCGTCCCTCCATTCACGCCTGTCGCGACACCACTGGAGGCGGGCTGCACGATCTTGGGGCGTGAGCGGAAGACGGCCCAACGGTGTGCGGGACCGTAGCCCAGCTTCATGGAGACGGTTGCGAATGGTCCTCGCCGATACCCCAGGAGCAACAGTGTCCCTAATTTGCTGGGAAGTGGCGGTGCGGTCCCCTACGGCACTGCGCAGGACCCTACGGTCTTGGCGTGCATCCGTGCGTCGCTGCGGTCCGGTCCCAGGTCGACGGGCACGTGCACCTTCCGCCGACCACTGGCGACAACATCGATGTACTGTGGAGACCTCACGCCCCACGTGTTGAGCAATTCGGCGGTACGTCCACCCGGCCTCCCGCATGCCCACTATACGCCCTCTCTCAAAGTCCGTCAACTGCACATACGGTTCACGTCCACGCTGTCGCGGCACGCTACCAGTGTTAAAGACTGCGATGGAGCTCCGTATGCCACGGCAAACTGGCAGACACTGACGGCGGCGGTGCACAAATGCTGCGCTGCTAGCGCCATTCGACGGCCAACACCGCGGTTCCTGGTGTGTCCGCTGTGCCGTGCGTGTGATCATTGCTTGTACAGCCCTCTCGCAGTGTCCGGAGCAAGTATGGTGGGTCTGACAAACCGGTGTCAATGTGTTCTTTTTTCCATTTCCAGGAGTGTATTATACCACTTTTGCTTAAGTCAGAAGAGTGCTGGCTGCTTATAATGAGTCGTGTCGGAGACAAAACGAGAATATTTTATTTATATTGGACGCCCAAAATTGTCAAAAAGAGTGATGCGAGTTGGAAAAAAAAGTTTTTTTAACAGGAAATTTTTTTGTCTGAAAGTTCTGTCACTGTCTACTTTCACTTAAGTTTTCTCAAAAATTTGTCTAATTTTTATAGAAACGGCATATTTTCATTGTTTTTAAATTAAACCACATTTTGTGCTGGTCAGTTATAAAAAGGTTATATTAATGCTATTATCTTTCAAGTTGAAAAAATGGAAACAGTATCTGTAGGTTACAAACTATATTTTTTTCTTCAAATTCTACTTAGTACCTTGGCTCTATTTTGGCTCCAAGGATTGTCATTAAACCGAGGTTTCAGTTACATTTATAACAATATTTTATTATGTATGTATGAAGACTGAAGCGACGAATGAAAATTTGTGCCAAAGCCGGCATTCGAACCTGGGTCTTTTGTTCACTTGGCAGATCCAATGTGCCATCCTCACCAATCACAGATGCTTGAAACATGAAAATACCCTGGACTCATATAGTTTCATTTGAATTAACATTTTATTAATTCACAAATGTGATCGCTCCTAAAGAAAACTTATGCAGTACCAACATCTTGAAAGTTGCACTTTGAAGAATCTTTTCATTTCTACAAAAAGTCCAATTTTCAATTTTGTAAAAACAAGTGTAACAGAGTCCTTGTTACTTTATTGTAATTGTTACAAAGCAATAAAGTGTGTTTACTTCCCCCCATTTCACTGAAAGACAATAGGTCTGGTAAGCACTTATCACGAAGTGTATTTGTTATTTCACTGATAATCTCAACAAACAGGCTTTAGAAGTAGCCGACACCACCCACCCTCCCCCCCCCCCCCCCCCAACCCCCTCCCACCGTCAGCTGAGAAAGAGTTACGTACTGACTTGTTAAAGCGTAGAATGTCAGACAGACACTCATGAACGAAATTTTCTCATATCTTTAAACGATTCGCTCGTTGATTGACAGCCCCAAATGCTTAAAGTTTGTTATTCCTGCTAGTTCAATGTTCATTGTAGTGGACAAAGGCGAACACTGCGAGCGACTTCTCACAAAATGCCTGAAGAATGCGATATTATGTCAATTTTGGACTCAGATGACGATACCTGGAACTATATTTTTATATAAAGGACTGAAAGTTTTCTGAGTCAAGACCGCAAACAAATTTTTATTTTCACTGCTAGTTTCAGTTTTACACGAGCGATCTTCAGATAATAAAAACAGTTATGGCTGGAGTAACTGACAGAACGGCTCAACACATTGTTAATTTTTTTTTAAAATGTGAACCTTTATACAGATCGTATACGTAAATAACTTTACACCGTTCATAATCAATCAAGTAGAACGACGATCATAAAACTAAGGTGTTGTGCCGTAAAACTTGGTCACTGGCACCGTGTAATTAGTGTTCGTATTATCTCACACCAGAGACCATCATAAGATCATTGGATAATACAAATACTGATTAAATTGCGTCAGTTACTTAGTTTTAACCGTTTAATGCCTTTGGTTTGTGACCTTCGTTCTACTTGACTAGTTATAAACGATGTAAATTTGTTTTATCATACTTTCAAAAAAATTTTAACGGTGTGTTGACCTGTTATGGCAATTACACAACAATGATGTTTTCTATGATCTGAAAATGGCTCTCGTGTAGTTGATAACAGTAATCAAACCAAAAATTCATTTTCAGTATAAGATTAAACAGCCAACCCGTTGCACATAAGTGTTAGGTACACTGACCTAGGTTTCGACGTCTACTATGAGTGTATTCATTAGAATGAACAGTTGCTAAATCGTAAAATTGCATTGCTAAAAAGCGATAGTCACAGTCTGGAGCAGCTATGCTCAAGTCAAAAGTAAAACAAAACGTTGTTTTACTTTCGACTTGAGCATAGCTGCTCGAAATTCGGACTATTGCTTTTTAGCAATGTAATTTTACGTTTTAGCAACTGTTCATTATGATGAAGGCACCACTAGTAAGTTTCGAAATTTAGTTCAATGTACCTAACGTTTACGTGCAACCAGTTGGCTTACTCTTATATTGAAACTAGTATACAGTTGATGAATAACAGCCATGTTCAAAACTGTAAAAATTTATTTGTCATCTTTACTTCGAGGATTTTCACTCCTTATTATAAAAATTGTGCCAGATCGCTTGTCTCCAACGCTGCCAATTCCAAAAAAACATGATAACTACATTTTTGATGTGGTTAAGAACACTTGACCAGAAACTAGAGTCAAAAAGTTGTTCATTTTTTTTATCTTTGTATCCATAGCAAATACATACGCCTGATCTCTGTCCTTAAGATTCTGGTCAAAGCAGCGTGTATATTTCACATATCCTTTTACGCTCCATCTGAAGATCAGGTTTTAGTAAAGTGACCAAGATTAATTTTGAAGAGTATTCATTTACTGCATTTATTGACGGAAGGAAACTGTATAGTAGCGTAATTACCATGCAGGCTGTGAAACAAATTTTTCTTGTCAGTCACTTGAAATATTATATAAAAACTTATCTTTTTTAGCAGTTCCCAGCTCCACAGCAGTGGTACACGTGGTAGACTTTTCGTTTCGTTAAGTTTATTTCGGCAGCAATGTGGAAAACAGTATCTGTTAGCAGAATAATAAAAATAAAATTTCGAAAGCTTGATTTATCTGTGAGATGTATCGATAATGTCCACATATTGATACTTGAACAACAATGTAGAAGTATAATTATCATTACTACAAAATATCGAGTTTACCGATACATCGATAAATCGTTGCCATTCTCTGCCCATCACCATACTACCCTAGGGAATGCATTCGTGAGAAGTGAATTCGTGTCTGGCGGTCCCTACACTCTGCTGCGACTTATCGTCAGGCGTGTTACAGATCTTGCACTCGTCATCGAAGACAACAGACACCACTGTTCTACGTCCAATAAAACAATACCAATCGCCGATATTAAGGTGTTATTTTTAGGCTACCAATTTCGACGATTCACTAAGATATCATCAGGCCTGCTTCAATCGAGTAACTTTCGTGTTACAAAATACTGCAGCACTTTTAACTGGTCTCGTAACTATTATTACGGGCCTGTGTGCTCCTTGGACAACTGTCAGCAGACCGTCTGCTTGAACATTTGCAAGTCAGTATGATGAAAATAGGAGTTTATTACAATAATCTGAATACCCACGGAAAGCACAGAGACTTCACAAGAAGACTATCTCGGTTACTCACACATACAATCAAGTACTCGTAGCGGTTCTAAGAACTGTATGACGTACTTATACCATGGAACTATACAGACAAAAGACAAAGGGAATGATGACAGCGGGACAGAATTAATCAAAGCCTCCCCGCAAATTTCAATAAATTCAGGAACTTCATTGAAATCGACCTACCGCCACACGATCTGGGGTTAATTCTGTGCAGCATACTAGTGTTGCCCATGGCCATGAAATATTTACATTGATAGCAAGTGGCGATAGTGTGTCACAAGGTTGGAACACCAACACAAAGAAACCGATTACAAAAGCCCTGGATAAAATTAACAGGAGCAGGTGGAAGAATCGTGGATAGACAGCCGAAACCGATTACCAAACTAAACAGTTACAGGCTCTACGTAAGTAGTGTGATACAATGAAATACGATGTTCACGAGTTGAGGGATATTAATTCTTGGAGAAACACTGTGAAATTCAAATTCAGAGGCACAGCTACTGAAGGCATGTGGACATGTCCGAACAGAACAAGAAGCAGTGTTACGTTAGCTCATTTCACAATAGATTCAGGGGAATAAAATCAAAAACATATCTGAGCACGTAACTGAAATTGCTTAATGGTTACCTAACAAAGAATAAATATTGAATCTGACTAACAAATGAAATCATACCATGCCGCGTTCCAGAGAACAAGAACATACTCATAGCTAGGTGGCGAATCAAAGAGTAATTTAAAAAAGTGATGACCAACGGACTTTGTTACGAGGACCGGTTTTTATAATCATGTATTTGTGCGTAAAAGCGGGAACGCTGAGGATCGAGAAGTAACTGCATTGACAGACGTATCTTGAGGAACTCTATAAAGCTGGCACAACTGTGTATGAGAGAAGAGAAACTCTCTGTGTCAGGAACGGTGTATATTTGAAAACTCATTCATTCACACATTCACGCTTCCGGAGCCTATATAGGGGAAGGCGAAGATGGAAACAGAATAGTCTTTGCGAACACGAATTAAATATAATCGTATTATGTGTATTCCCTGCCCACGGTCTTTGAAAAAATAGCAGAAAAAACAACTGGGTACCTCGTAAACGTAATAACGAGGAATATGTATGGCGAACAGTGAAAGAGAGCTGAAGTAGACTCTTTTCAATTTAGAATGAAAAATAAAAATTGTCGAAGATTAGACTCCACTAACTGCGTTGTCAAGTGGGCGCTTAATCGTAATCACTGTTCCATTATGTATGGAAAATTGTGACTGCTTATGGTGTAAAACCTGTTCCATTTTTTACAAAGGTGTACAATTTATTTTGCATCTTGGGACAGATCCAAAATCACACTCGATTCAAGACTAAAGCTTTCCTACGACATATTCCAGCCGCTTTTCTCCAGACCGACAGAGAACTAGGACTCATTCTCAGCACTATTTCAGCTGCCCATATTCATATACCACCGTCCATTTCTACACTTCTTTTTCTGTCAACTCATAGGCAAACTTCACCCTATAACATCCTGTCCGCTCTTTCCCCAGCTACACGGTTTCTTCAGATTTTCGCCAAATAACTAAACTATCATCATCGTTATCATCATCATGATTTCATTACAATCTCTAAACTGCCTTGTATTTGTGTTGGTACGTCATCACTGCCATTTGACACAGACATGCCGTTATAAGAAAACTGCTTAACACAATGCTAGGAAGACTGACATTACAGTTGTTTCTATTTTATTATTACAAGTTATATTATCATTATTATTATTATTATTTCTGCAACATTTTTCTAAATATTTAGTAATCTTATCAGAGTACCTACAAAATGCAACTGAACAGATAAATATTCTTCAAGATGTAGCAGAAAAGAAACTCGTTTATAAATTACATTTCAAAATAATATGTACATGATTAATATTAAAGATGCACCAAAATATATGTAATTAAAAGACGGAAAAATAAAGCAAGTTTCAAAATTCAAATGTTTCGGACTAATAATCCACCCAAATGCTCTAGGAAAATCAGTTAACATAAGTATAGCCAGAGAAAATGGAAATGACATTCCACTGAACAAATAACAATAACAATAAAAATATTCCTACCTATTAATACAAAACTGAGATATTACAGTGCAGTGAATAAAACTGGGTGTCTTTAGGCCTCAGGACGTGTCGCCGCAAACACAACCAAAAATTTAGACAATACGGAAGAGAAATAAAGAGGGATAATTTTAAAAAAATGAATCTAAAATATCAAAGTGAGATTTGGTAGTGTATGAAAAGATTGATGATATGGTACTACAATGAGAAAGTGAAGGATCACGATAAAATGGATAGCAAGAGTCAGAGAAAAAACACAATTTAACAAAACCCCAAAACCCCAAGTATCATAACTCACAGAAATTGAAAAAAGATCTACAAGAATTGGGAATAACAGACAAAGACGTAGAAAACGTACATGAATTCAGGGAAATGGTAATAAAAGTCAAGAGTTTTCAGAGGGGAACGCAAAATAAGAAACGAGGAACATGGGCAGCCGGCCGTTGTGGCGGAGCGGTTCTAGACGCTTCAGTCTGGAACCGCGCGACCACTACGGTCGTAGGTTCTAATCCTGCCTCGGGCATGGATGTGTGTGATGTCCTTAGGTTAGTTAGGTTTACGTAGTTCCAAGCTCTAGGTGGCTGATGACCACAGACGTTAAGTCCCATAGTGCTCAGAGCCATTTGAACCTTTTTTTTTTTTATATGAGTGAGTACACACGAAAAACAAAGCTGTATGATGTTAACAACGTTTGTTTCATTTAAAAAATAACTTTGAGAGCTTTCACGTACAATATTTGTGTTTTCCTTAGCCATATTCTAAAACGTGGCAATTATGCTTGCCCACGGAACAAATTAGGCCGAAAAACTACTGGGAAGTGAAGCTATAAAGAACGCCATTAATCATAGGAACATAGACTTTTTACTACGAGCGTCGGTCAATTGAAGAACAGAGTGACGGCGCAGTTTTTATGGTCAATAATGCCGAAGATCTATATCATCACATCTGCACAAAAAAAGTCGCAGCGTGGTGTAAAGTTTTCCGCTGTTCAGTACAATTCAGCAGGGAGATGGCTGAGAGGTGGCCAGTGAACACACAAACACACACACACACACACACACACACACACACACACAAACACACACACACACACACACACTCACAATATGTGTGTGTGTGCGCTTGTGTATGTGTGTGTGTGTGTGTGTGTGTGTGTGCGTGCGTGTGGGCGCGGGTAACGTGGTTTCCACGGGATTCTTTTTCCAACCCCTTCCCGTGGTATCACCACAGAGCCATCCACCGGAAATCGGCTTAAAATATTCACATTAAACTGTGCCTCTCCCAGTAGAGTATTTTAGACAGTTCCATTATCATGTTAAAACAAGGTTTTGAGTCGGGGCCCGGTGTAATGCATACGAAACAAGAGTCGTATGAGGGCTGAATTATTGAGGGCCCCAGTGCCGGTACCGCTGCCTGCGCTGACCGAACGCCGCCAGCAGGTCCGGTCAGCAGGCTTCTCTAATACCGCCGCCGCTGCTGCTGCTGCTGCTGGGCTCACGTGGCCATCAAAGATTCAGGGTCTGCGGAGGGCAGCTCAGCCGCCCGAGGAGCTGATTGGTCCTCCCTGTTCCCTCTTGCCTGCTCCGTCACTGTCGGGAGATTTCGTGCTAGCTTTTCGTCGTACCGCCGGTAGACCTATAAATCAGCAAGTCGGGCAGGCATGGCAGAGTCATATTCTCAGAACAAGGTAAGCCATATTTAAAAAAGCCGAAACTGGAGAAGGCGGTGATACTGGAACGCTGCATCGAATTCGACGTTCTAGCTAACTCATCCCCAAGGGTTTGAACATGGTTGCGTGGTCAGCGACCGCTTACAAAGTAAAATTAAAGCAACAGCAGCCCTCGGTCGCAAAAAAGGAGTCCTTTGACCCAGGTTTCGGCGCTGCTATGTGTGCCTTCATCAGAAGTAAAACACCCAAACTGGCATGTCACTTATAAAACTAAATGTAAAGCGATAAAGCTTTAGTGACAAAATTATTAAAATAGAATACATAGAAGCTAATGCTAACGTAGCTCGACACGTGTGAGCAGCCCACAGTGGCTTGCCTTCTATGCATTCTATTTCAAAAATTTTGTGACTAAAGCTTTATCGCTTGATATTTAGTTCTATACGTGACATTCCAGTTTGAGTGTTTCACTTCCGATGAAGGCACTGATAGCAGTGCAGAAACTGAGGTCAAAAGATTTCTTTTTTGCTGCCGAGGACTGCTATTGCATTAATTTTATTTTATCCCAAAGGTTTTCCGACCGTGCGAGGTGGCGCAGTGGTTAGCACACTCGACTCCCATTCGATAGGTCGACAGTTCAGACCCACGTACGGCCATCCATATTTAGGTTTTTCGTGTTTTTTCAAAGACGTTTCAGGCAAATGCCGGGATGGGTCCCTCGAAAGGACACTTCCGATTTCCTTCCTCATCCTTGATACAATCCGAGCTTGTGCCCCACCTCTAATAACTTCGATGTCGACAGGATGTTAAATACAATATTCCTTCCTTCTAAAAATGAATAAGACCGCTGGATCTGTGTAATTAATCTTTACTTACGATCCAGCTGGTTTCGCGGCATCAGAGCTATATCTTCAGGGGTACATATTTATTTGATGGCCGGCCGGTGTAGCTGAGTGGTTCTAGGCGCTTCAGTCTGGAATCACGCGACCGCTACGGTCGCAGGTTCGAATCCTGCCTCGGGCATGGATGTGTGTGATGTCCGTAGGTTGGTTAGGTTAAAGTAGTTCTAAGTTCTGGGGGACTGATGACCTCAGATGTTAAGTCCCATCGTGCTCACAGCCATTTGAACCATTTTGATAATTGATATTCGTGTAGGTGGTCACGATGATGTTAAGTCTTAGATGTCCTGTCTCGGATGATGTTCTCTACACTCTGCTCTATTTTAAATTGGACTTCCTACCTCTTGACGGTTAAACATGTTTACAAAATTGGACGAAGCATGTTGGGTCATCTAGAGTTGACCGTTTGGACTAATTTATGATATAAATAGTCAGTGAAGACTGACGCCGCGAAACTACTTGTATTATAAGTTAAGATTTATCATACAGCTGAAGCGGTCTTATTCATCATGGTTCTATAGTTCTACAGATGTGGATGCCGACAGTACAAAATCTGAATGGTGTTCAAGTCCCATAGACGATGAGGTCATTAGAGACGAAGACATCGCTTGGGGATGTCAAATATGGGTATGTTGAAACCTTCCCTTTGGAAAATTTATGAATTACTGTGCTGGTAAACCTCTTACGATATTTGATTTTCAAACAGCTGAGCAGAACTCAACGTACTCAGACATTTCTCTCTTTACTTATTCTGATCAACACTAAACTGACACACAATATTTTCAGCGCAACGCAGTCTGACTTTCAATAATCCCTACATAAGAATGGCCCTAACTAACAATAACTTATACCTTTTATGAATCACTTACCTCACAAAAATCTTCGTTACTCGAACTACTGCAATACAGCAAGCGCCAATACTGCCACCTAAATAAAAGATTCTAACTGCTGAAAGCACTAGCTACTGATAGGCATAGTGAGCAAATGAAAGATTTTGAGAGAGAACAAACAATGTATTTACCTTAATAATGTTCAAAAGTCATAATATATATATATATCAGTTCATGATATACAGTATTACAAATTTATTCCTTCTGATGGACACACGTCCAGATCATCCGCTCTCAAAACTCCGCCATTTCTCTCCCCACATCCAGCACTGCTGGCGGCTCACCTCCAACTGCGCAACGCTGCACACTGTTCACATCCAGCTGCCCAACACTACAATGGCGAATATTCCAACAATGCCAACCACCCACAGACTGCACACAGCACAGCCAGTGATTTTCATACAGAGCGCTACGTGACGTTACCAACATAAAAACCTAAACAGCCTTCTTACAATGTGAATTGGGTGTGCCATTTTAAACAATCTCCGTCCTAATTTTGGTCCTTAACTTGTTTAGCGGATCATAGAAGCTGTGTCGCCCGACTTAGAGGAACAGTTACCGAACTGTGTATCCCCTTTACCTGATCAACAGTGCCCAGACACCCCTACGTAATGCGGAACTGACTGCTAGATGTTGCGAGAGGCGGGTCCACCGGTATCAAAGGAAAGCAGGTATCAGGAAAGCAGTAACAACAGACTGCGGTCGTTCAGAAAGGCTCAGTTAGAGGATGTCACCGGAGTAACTTGTGCATCAGGGATATTTCACCACATCTAAGGCTGCACATGGTGACTGTTGATGACGTCATTTTAAACTGAAAACGTGGAGGAACAACACAGATAAACCATGACGAGGCAGACACTCAAATACTGACGGACAGGAACTGTCGGGCTTTGCGGAGGGTCACTCGTGATTTCTAAAGTACTACCATGCGTCTAGCTATTACAGTGACTGTGGGTATGGAGTTAAAAAGAATGGGGTACAGGTTCGAACAACACGCAAGTATTACGGAGATGCTTCGGGAACTCAAATGGGAATCTTTGGAGGCAAGGCGACGTTCTTTTCGAGGAACAATACCGAGAAAATTTAGAGCATCTCTTCATAAGTCACAAATTCCTGTCATCAACAGTAAGCGACGCTTGAGGTGGTCTAAAGACCGACGCCACTGGTCAGTGGATGACTGGAAACAAGTGACTTGGAATGATGAATCACGCTGTGTCAAGTGGTAATCCGATTGATCCGTCAGGGTTCCGCGAATACGTGGACAACGTCAGCAAACATGAGTATTGCCAACAGTGATTTAGTACCTAATGTCACGCGTACTGTCAACACTGATGTACAGAAGATGGTGCTGCTTCGGTATGGCAATGTTTTTAGTGCATACGATGTGGTACCCACACTGCGCTTAATAAAACCCTAAATGCGGAAGGATATGAACACATTTTACAGCATAGTGCACTGTGTACACCTTAGGAACAATACGGAGACGATAATTGTACCAGGCTGACGTTGTACCCTCGAATAGAGCATTAGCAGGTCTTGCTTGGACAGTCACCTCGGTTAAATATCTAGGCGTAACGTTCTAAAGCAATATGAAATGGAACAAGCATTTAGGGGTGAAATTAAGAGGGCGAATGGACGACATCGGTTCATCATTAGGAGAGTTTTAGGAAAGTTTGCTTCATCTGTAAGGGAGATCGCATACAGGACACTAGTGCGATCCACTCTTGAATGCTGTTCGAGTGTTTGGTATCCCCACCAGGTCGGAATAAAGGAAGACATCGAGGAAATTCACAAGTGAACTACTAAATTTGTTACCGGTAGGTTCGGACAACATGCAAGTATTACGGAGATACTTCGGGAACTCAAATCGGAATCTTTGGAGGGAAAGCGACGTTCTTTTCTAGGAACACTAGTGGGAAAATTTAGAGGAGTGGCATTTGAGGCTGACTGCACAACAATTCTGCTGGTGCCAACGCACATTTAGCGTAAGGACGATGAAATGAGACAAGACAAATTAGAGCTCATAGGGAGACATACAAACCGTCGTTTTTCTCTCGCTCTATCTGCGAGTGGAACAAGAAAGCAAGTGACTAATAGTGGTACATGGTACCCTTCGCCACGCACCATACATTGAACTGCGGAGTATGTTTGTGCATGTTGTAGACGTAGACGATAAAGCAGCATATGTGAGGCAGTGGTTTGTGGACAATAATATCCTGAAATAGACTGGCCTGCCCAGAATCCCGACCTCAACCCGATGCAACATCTTCCGGATGAGTTAGCTAGAACTTAGACTTATATGGAGTGTAGAACATGAGAACGAACGGGCTGCCTTTGTGGGCATTCAGATACTTCACAGAAAGTGTCCTGAGCAGAGTTCAAGCCACCATGAATGCCAAGTGGGCACATTAATGTCCACTCATAAATGTGTGGATAGCGACGCGTTTCTAAATGGGGTTCGGGGAAGCAAACTATCCCCTTATCTACCGCTCTTCAGGGAATAACGACGAGAGTTGGTGAACCGATCGGAAGCGGTTTTTAGGAGGTTCCTCACATCCATCTTGGTAAATACCAGGCTGGTATCCAAGTTCCACATCAGATACTTGCGATGGATATAGAAAACGTTCTTACACTTGAACATGAGATTTGCTCTAGACGTAGACAGATGGGGTACATATTTCATCCTGGGAGAGACGGGGTGGGGGGGGGGGGGGGGGTGTAAGGAAGGGTAAAGGGTATCCAGGCACCCACTGCTGTCACTAACACTGGAACAGCTATATAACAGCGCCAACTATGTAACAACGCCGACCCCATAATGTGATGGGAAAAGGCGAGGAAGAAGTAGACTATGTGTCTGGGTAGTTGTCATCGGCTAGTGTAGTTATACAGATCTGTTATATTTAATATGAGGTCCGTGTCAGCTTGCAATGTTCGGCAGGTTCAACCTACAGAGAAAGTTTACATTGGAAAATATACTTCTCCATAAACTCATAGACTGTTTCCCATAAAAGGAGGCGAAACCTTAGCGACAAAGGTACGCCTAACGCTAGGAAAGCAAAATCCTTTGTGAAACCTTTAATCCCAGCAGCTCACTATTAAAAATGCACTGGGTTACGAGATTTGGCTGAAATTACAACAGATGTGATACTTTCAATTGATTTGTTTGCTTTCTACCTTTCAGAGAGCCATCATCAATAGAGAGTTTGGTGAACCCTTATATTTCTCTTATTGCTGTTTTTGCAAACCACAGAAAAATTTCGACGACTTCGTCTCACCAAAATTCTGATACAGCAGCAGTTACGGCGGAATCCTGAAGCAGAGTATATTAACATACATCTGAGCGCGAGGCAGACCATAAGCTTACGAAAAGTCTCGTTGTCAGCATAAACATAATTTTTCCACTTATATTGTTGCAAACCCACAAAAATACTCTTTCCATCAGCTGTCGTTGGTCTTTAAAATTATAGTACTCTATTAAAAAAATAAATATTTACTTCTGTAATTTGGTGGATAAATAAGCTTTGCATATTGAAAGTATCGTAAGATACCCTCCTCTTTACATCCTATCTTTTCACAAAAATATATTTATTCGAATTTTTTGAATAAATGTATTGTAAGATAGCACAGTTGGTATCGTACATTTCACCAAGAATACCCGTGTTGTTGACAGTTGCCTGGCAAGTGACTGGTGTTATGAACAGTTCGCTCTCTGTATTGTGAAGGGACTTTTTCGAGGTGGAGACAGATGTCATATCTTGTTGTGTATGAAATGTAATTAACATATCTATTTTCTTTAAATTTCGGAGGAGATCTACACAAGTCAAACTAAACGTAAAAACATAGAAACTATCTTACATGTTGAGACTGGTTCTGATCTATCTTCTTATCACAGTTGTGCAAGGAAGCTGTGTGAGTGTCTTAGGAATTTGGTGTTGAACTTACGACCTGCAAGGTAGGAAGATAACATCTCATGCATGCAGAGTACAGAAGAGTGCAGCAGTACGGACAGTGATGTAATCAGACAATGGTCTCAATGTCCGTTCCACTACACTCCCTGTAAAGGAAACTTTATCACTAATAGAAATTAGTGTACGGGTTCAGGAGTCACTATATGTTAGCAAAATTAATTTAATGTTTAACATTTATTTTTAGTCTATGTATGACTTCATGTCATAGCACGGGATGGTGAAATATTGATATTGTGTGTTCACAACTGTGAAGAGAAATTCCTATCTTTTATAAGATTATTTAATGGTAAGATGGTTGATAATCATGTCTGGGGGTCGATAAAAATATAAAGAAATTAAATGCAATTGGGGCCAGAGACAGAAGTTACGCTAAAATGTACAAAGAAAACACCCAAAATTAAATAGGTGTCGGTAAAGAGCAATCATAAAGAAGTACACAGTTAAAACGATTCCATAACTTAAAGAGTATAAAGCACTTTACAGGGGATGATCAATTCTTTTCCTTAAATCGAACATCTCGCGTTTCTGCTTCAGTTAAGCCTGAGAATTGTGAATATGTTTAACTACAGGTCATGGTTGAATGTACAAAAGTTAGGAGAGATGGAGATGACCGCAGTTATGAGTGTCAATTGAATATAACTTTCTGGCCTAGCGCGAGCTCACGTGTTTATCTTTTGTCGGCGGTGGCAGTGGCGGTTATCAGCGTGAGCTGTGAACCTGAGAAACTTTTCTGAATCTCTTTCGACTGTTAAACCCTAGTGTGATACACTTCCTACATCTCTGGTGAATCTGAGACCCCTAGTTGTTCCCTAACCAAGTTGACTGGCATGGTACAGGCTGTTTGGCTAGAATAGTGTGTACGTCATCGTCCTCAAATCGCTTGCAAGCATTAACTGTCAGTGCTTGGTGTGATTCACTGTTCTAGGAGATTTTGCAGTTTAACTGCAAACCAGTTAAGACGAGCCTCTGAACAAGTGTTCGTATAATGACTCTCGCAGTCGTCTCAGAGCAGTGCGAGTCGCCTTTCTCAGACTCTCGACGATTCGCTGGAAGAGAAAGAGCGTATTTTCCGTCTGCAATTTGCCTATATCAAAGCTGATGGCCAAGCGTTTTCTTTATGGCCAGTTAGAACGTTCGTGCTTGTTATAACTCACACACTAGAGTTTTTGTAGCCTATCACCGGCGTTGTTTCTTCCGTAGGGCAGAGTTTAACTTCTGCTACGTAATACTGAGATAAACGGCTTTTTCTTTCGTGTTAGTTTTACCACAGGTGGCTACAGTGAGTTACCGATGCTGGGTTTCTCCAGACGTTTATCTTCCATCTCCGGCCATGTTCCTGTAGAAAGGATTTCCAAATGGTTGTTGTTTAAAACAGGGACAAGGGGCCGCTTTTGCGAATGGCCTCCACAGGGGATCTGGTGTCTCACTGTGTCCACTACGAATCCCACTGTGAGGTTCCAGCCGAATGCAGGACAGGCATGCCATCGTAAAATTTCCTTCCCTCTGAACTGCATCTCATAGCTCAGGTCTGGGAGATTATTGCATGGAATTGCTAGTGTGAGTGTCAGTCGTTTATATTCATGAGATGTTGGCTTGTTTGTTCGATATGTATATCAATATAATTTGTACACTTTCACAAAACTATGTTGTGGGCCATATCAATTGAACTGGAATTGTTTAAGGAATTCAATGTAAGGTGACGCCTTACATATACAAAACTAGTATATTCCATTGTAAATATAACAAATTTTTCCACTGTGTTGTTTAATTTCGAAATATCATAAAACCCAAAATACACTCCTGGAAATGGAAAAAAGAACACATTGACACCGGTGTGTCAGACCAACCATACTTGCTCCGGACACTGCGAGAGGGCTGTACAAGCAATGATCACACGCACCGCACAGCGGACACACCAGGAACCGCGGTGTTGGCCGTCGAATGGCGCTAGCTGCGCAGCATTTGTGCACCGCCGCCGTCAGTGTCAGCCAGTTTGCCGTGGCATACGGAGCTCCATCGCAGTCTTTAACACTGGTAGCATGCCGCGACAGCGTGGACGTGAACCGTATGTGCAGCTGACGGACTTTGAGCGAGGGCGTATAGTGGGCATGCGGGAGGCCGGGTGGACGTACCGCCGAATTGCTCGACACGTGGGGCGTGAGGTCTCCACAGTACATCGATGTTGTCGCCAGTGGTCGGCGGAAGGTGCACGTGCCCGTCGACCTGGGACCGGACCGCAGCGACGCACGGATGCACGCCAAGACCGTAGGATCCTACGCAGTGCCGTAGGGGACCGCACCGCCACTTCCCAGCAAATTAGGGACACTGTTGCTCCTGGGGTATCGGCGAGGACCATTCGCAACCGTCTCCATGAAGCTGGGCTACGGTCCCGCACACCGTTAGGCCGTCTTCCGCTCACACCCCAACATCGTACAGCCCGTCTCCAGTGGTGTCGCGACAGGCGTGAATGGAGGGACGAATGGAGACGTGTCGTCTTCAGCGATGAGAGTCGCTTCTGCCTTGGTGCCAATGATGGTCGTATGCGTGTTTGGCGCCGTGCAGGTGAGCGCCACAATCAGGACTGCATACGACCGAGGCACACAGGGCCAACACCCGGCATCATGGTGTGGGGAGCGATCTCCTACACTGGCCATACACCACTGGTGATCGTCGAGGGGACACTGAATAGTGCACGGTACATCCAAACCGTCATCGAACCCATCGTTCTACCATTCCTAGACCGGCAAGGGAACTTGCTGTTCCAACAGGACAATGCACGTCCGCATGTATCCCGTGCCACCCAACGTGCTCTAGAAGGTGTAAGTCAACTACCCTGCCCAGCAAGATCTCCGGATCTGTCCCCCATTGAGCATGTTTGGGACTGGATGAAGCGTCGTCTCACGCGGTCTGCACGTCCAGCACGAACGCTGGTCCAACTGAGGCGCCAGGTGGAAATGGCACGGCAAGCCGTTCCACAGGACTACATCCAGCATCTCTACGATCGTCTCCATGGGAGAATAGCAGCCTCCATTGCTGCGAAAGGTGGATATAGACTGTACTAGTGCCGACATTGTGCATGCTCTGTTGCCTGTGTCTATGTGCCTGTGGTTCTGTCAGTGCGATCATGTGATGTATCTGACCCCAGGAATGTGTCAATAAAGTTTCCCCTTCCTGGGACAATGAATTCACGGTGTTCTTATTTCAATTTCCAGGAGTGTATATTCAAGATGAAGTTGACATATGAGGCAATAAAATGTGAAGGATTTTTGTTTTCAATATATATGTATGACATTGTACTCGTATGGTACTGCACAGCACCAACTGGTGGGTTAACCAGCATCCTATATGAGTACAGCGCCAGTGCACTCCCTGATGAAGCACACAGGGTATTGGCTTTATTTGTGTTTTCAGACTAGGGTCACAAACAGATGAATTGCAGCCAATTGAGATCATCAGTCACTGCCTTAAGAAGATCCAATACACATTTTGGCTTCATGCCACTCGCAAGAGAACAGCTGACATCAGGTATCACAGAATTTCCACATTATAAAAAATAGAGAATTAGAGGATTAAGAAAATGTTCACGGATAAATTACGCTGTTCGGCATGTTCGGCCTGCATAGCAAGTTTCATAAAGAGTTGCATCATGCTGCGCTTGTTTCTGCAATTCCTGATTGCCATGTCTTGCTCAAGACCATTATTTTCTGATTAATATGCAATATGTAGCAGTTCACATAGGGGAATCTGGTCTTTTGTCATCAGAAGGACCCCTACTGTGCACAAGTAATGGAAGGGAAGCAGCCTTATGTCAGGATGTGTGTAGAGGTATCATCACAATACCTGTATGAACACTTTTTGAAGAGTGTATAGATGAGAATTCCTCCTTGGAGATGTTGGAAACGCTAAGCTTCAAAGACAAGGAGAACTTGGATCATGTGACGTTACAGCACGATGGAGGTCCAGAAAGCTTTTCTATTCAGGAGCTTGAGTTTCTTGGTGGAAAAAAAAATCAAGGATTGGGTGTGGTTCAGCAACGTCTCCAGCTGTATTGAGATGGCCACCAAGAAGTGTTGCCTTACCGTATCAGACAAGATGGTACAGGGAATAATCGAGTCCTCTACTGCTCAACATCGGTACAAGATTAAAAAAGAATGTCGCATTTCAGGACGTCTTACACAGCATAACTCCTGAGATGCTCGGAAAAGTGACAGACGTGATAAGGAAGTGCTTAGATCTCTGTGTAAGGCATGGAGGTGCACATACAGTTCCTCTACATACACTGCTGGCCACCGTAAATGCAACACCAAGAAAGACAAGGGGTAGCACAACAAAACTTATTTTGTAGATAACATGTTGACCAAGTATCAAATGATTACGTTTACAGACGTGTGCGACATGTGGTTCCTGCCAGAATCAGTAGCCAGAGTAGCTGCCATTGTTGGAGATCACCGCTGCCACACGTCTCGGCATTGAGTCAAAGAGACGTTGGATGTGTTCCTGGGGTACAGCAGCCCAAGCAGCTCCCACACGTTGCCAAAGATCATCCGGTGTGGCAGCTGGGGATGTAATCTGGGTCACTCGTTGAGCAACCATGGACCACATGTTTTCTATCGGCGAAATATCCGGAGAGCGAGCCGGCCAGGGAAGCAATTCAATCTGGTTATTGACGAAGAACCTTTGGACAATGCGTGCCACGTGTGATCGCGCATTATCCTGTTGAAATATGTCTGTGGCCGAGCCCTGAAGGTAAGGAAGGACAACTGGCTCCAGCACCTCGGATATGTAGCGCCGGCTATTTAAAGTACCGGAATTGCGTACTAGAGGCGTGCGAGAGTAATATCCAATACCGCCCCATACCATAATACCCGGTGCAAGACCAGAGTGGCGGTGCATAATGCAGCTGTCCAGCATCCTCTCTCCACGGTGTCTCCACACTGGAATCCGACCATCGTGGTGCTGCAGACAGAAGCGTGCCTCGTCAGTAAAGACAACGTCATTCCATTCTGCCGTCCACATCCGTCTGTCATCACACCATTGGCGACGGAGACGTCTGTGGTTCCGCGTCAATGGTAGACGAAGCAATGGACGTCTTGCGGACAGATCACTCTGCTGTAAACGGCGTCGAATGGTACGCGCAGACACTGGATGATGTGTTACAGACGCAATGTGCTGAGCTATGGTTCGGGATGTCACTGAGCGATCCGTCACTGCCATGCGCACAATTTGCCTATCAGCACATGCAGTGGTGCACCGAGGTGAATGCGATCGACCACGTCGGTCCGTCGTACCCTCCTGCATCCAACGGTCACATATCCGCATTACAGTTGTTTGGTTTCGTCCAACACGACTAGCGATTTCTCTGTATGATAATCCAAAATCTCGGTAAGCCACTATCCTTCCACTGTCGAACTCGGATACTTGATCAAAAGATGTTCGCTGTTGTCTACGAGGCATAACTGATCGTCTTGTGAAACAACCACAAGGTAAACACACGTGCCGAACGTACACTCGTTGAAATCGCCAAGCCTTAAATAGCGCTATGAGGTGGCGCCACAGGTGTGCGTGATGTGCGTCTGCGCTGAAATTCTGATCAGTTGCATATCTCATCGCTGCAAACTCATGGTGTAAATTTCACTTGATTCGGATGCTTCCTTCAGGGTGTTGCATTTACGGTGGCCAGCAGTGTAATTCAAAAAAATTGTATGTACTCCAATAGGAAATGCTAATAATTAAAACTGAAACACCTAGAAAGAACGCAAATAACGAAGTTTAATTTATTGTGATTGTACAGCACAGTAGCACTAATACATGCACAAAGTTGTGGATCAATTTGTGAGGATACAGAGATGCAACACATGGCAGCAACAACGGTTCCGTCTTGGCTGGTCATCGAGTTGAACTGAGGCTGGATGTGCGATAGCCGCGCGGGATTAGCCAAGCGGTCTTGGGCGCTGCAGTCGTGGACTGTGCGGCTGGTCCCGGCGGAGTTTCGAGTCCTCCCTCGGGCATGGGTGTGTGTGTTTGTCCTTAGGATAATTTAGTTTAAGTAGTGTGTAAGCGTAGGGACTGATGACCTTAGCAGTTAAGTCCCATAAGATTTGACACACATTTGAACATTTGACGTGCGATATGGGTACGCCATTATGCGTTGTTTCCACTCTACGCTAGATCTCATCAATTTGCAGCGTGCTAGTCTTTCCTCAATCCATTATTAGAAGTTTTCAGCAGGTGAGAGATCTTGAGAACTTGCTGTCCATGGCAACAGTCGCACATCCTCTTTATCGCGATAGGTCGTGACAGCTATGTCATCATGCGGTCCTGCGTTATCTTGTTGACACACAACACTGGACACCTTTTTCTAAATTACCGATTATGCGAACCAGAGGTATCCAGTGACAGGCTAGACCACCAAGCCAGTTACTGGCCTCTAGGAAAATGACAATGTAATACTGCAAGATTCGATGGTCTGGGAGCCTCCGCATACCGATACGTCCATCGTGCTCCTGTATGCAGAACCGTGACTCGTCTAAACAGCCGAAGTAGTGGCATTCCTGCGTCCAATGTTGTCAGTGGGCGCACCATTGTCAGGGCGTCTCTTTCTGCTGTTGTCTCAAGGGATGCCGCAACAACGGTCGTATACAGGTCAGAGTTTTCCACTCTCAGAGGGCTTTTGCGAGAAATCCGTGTCGTGTACGCAGCACCGAGAGTCAGCTGGCCAGTTGTGTCCGAGAGTGGCGCAAGATGTGAGATAGTCGCGCTGTGCGAGTTTAGAGGTCTCGTGTTGAAGGCAACCTCCATCTTCGAAACCGCTCGCCGTAGCTCTCATACATGAAAAACTATACCGGTATTATCGGGACAGCTGAGAGCAGTCTGAGAGTGTTGAATGGCCATGTTGTTTTGTTGCGGTCTTCAATCCAGAGACTGGTTTGATGCAGCTATCCACGCTACTCGATCCTGTGCAAGCCTCTTCATCTCTGAGTAACTACTGCGACCTACGTCCTTCTGAATCTGCTTAGTGTATTCATGCCTTGGTCTCCCTCTACGATTTTTAACCTCCACGCTTTCCTCCAATACTGAACTGGTGATCCCTTGATTCCTCAGAACGTGTCCTACCAACCGATCCCTTCTTCGAGTCAAGTTGTGCCACAAATGCCTCTTCTGCCCAGTTCTGTTCAGAACCTCCTCATTAGTTACGTGATGTACACATCTAATCTTCAGCATTCTGCTGTAGTACCGCATTTCCAAAGTTTCTATTCTCTTCTTGTCTAAAATATTTATCGTCCATGTTTCACTTACAAACAGGGTTACAATCCATACAAATACTTTCAGAAAAGGCTACCTGACTCTAAAATCTATACTAGCTGTTAAGAAATTTCTCCTCGTCACAAACGCTTTCCTTTCCATTGCCAGTCTACATTTCATGTCCTCTCTACTTCGACCATCATCAGTTACTTTGCTTCTCAAATAGCAAAACTCATCTACTACTTTAAGTGTCTCATTTACTAATCTAATTCCCTCAGCATCACCTGATTTAATTCGCTTACATTCCATTATCCTCATTTTGATTTTATTGATGTTCATCTCATATCCCCCTTCCAAGACACTGTCCAGCCCGTTCAACTGCTCTTCCAGGTCCTTTTCTGTCTCCGACAGAATCACAATATCATCGGCAAACCTCGAAGTTTTTATTTCTTCTCCATGGATTTTAATTGCTACTCCAAATGTTTCTTTAGTTTCCTATATTGCTTGCTCAGAGTATAGGCTGAACAAGATTGTGGATAGGCTACAACCCTATCTCACTCCCTTCCCAGCCACTGCGTCCCTTTCATGCCCCTCGACTCTTATAACTGCCATCTGGTTTCTGTCCAAATTATAAATAGCAGTTTCGCTCCCTGTATTTCACCCCTGCCAACTACAGAATTTGTAAGGAGTATTCCAGTAAACATTGCCAAAAGCTTTCTCTAAGTCTACAAATGCGACAAATGTACGTTTGCCTTACCTTAACCTATCTTCCAAGATAAGTCATAGGGTCAGTATTGCCTCGCGTGTTCCCACATTTCTACGGAATGCAAACTGATCTTCCCCGAGGTCGGCTTCAGCCAATTTTTTCATTCGTCTGTAAAGAATTCGTGTTAGCATATTGTAGCCATGACTCATTAAATTGATAGTTCTGTAATTTTCACACCTGTCAACACCTGCTTTCTTTGGGATTCGAATTGTTATATTCTTCTTGACGCTTGGGGGTATTTCGCGTGTCTCGAACATCTTGCTCGCCAGATGGTAGTGATATGCATGGCTAGCTCTCCCAAGGCTCCATTTAGTTCTAATGAAATGTTGTCAACTTCGGGGGATTTGTTTCGATTTAGGTCTTTCAGTGCTCTGTCACATTCTTCTCGCAGTTGCTGAGGCACGTAAGACTCCCCACCGATGGCAAGGTCCATGGTTCATGGGTGGGCGTCTGGAAGGGGGGAATGGGGGGGGGGGGGGAAGCGGCCATATGACGTCCCCAAATTAGTGCCACCACATCTTGCTAATATGTTTTGCCGTACGCAAGCACACATTAAATAAAAGCACTGACAAAACTGCTTGTTTTGAGCCATAATACTTAGCTGTGGCACGTTTCTGAGCCAAGAAAGTTGCCACTAAAGAGGCTCGATCCCACGTTACATGAATAAAAGAGAAGCGCATTAACGATTACGCCATATCAGTCCTGCGCAGTTTAATGACATTCTCGGAGCACTTAAAACTACCGTCGCGATGGAGACGCACTGTGAGTAAATTTCAGCGACGTGTTCGCAAAAAGAGTAGCGGAGAAAGCTTACGGGTAGTGGACTCAGGACGCAGTTGTGCATTTAACTACTTTTCCATAGAAGTTAATTAATTTTTTTGTTCGTCCACTATTCAAGGAATCACGCAAAGTAGTTTTGTAGCACATATTAACTGACATAGAGAAACAGGTGAAATTATGTATGAAAGTAATCGTTTTAGAACTCGGAGAATCGCCATTTAACTTCATTCAGTACAACTGTATTTGTAATTTTATACGGCGTGGTATTTATTTATTACATTGTTAAACCGGGTGTTGAAGAACAGACCTTCAGAAATTTAGAAATGGTTCCTTAAGTCAATACAATTAAAGAAGTTCAGATAAATGTATATCCGGAAATGCTTCATTTACCAGACATTTGCCCCATTTGGCTTTTTAACGCCTAGTGCTATTAAGATAAAACTGATGAAATGTTGTTTTATCTTAATTGTTATTTTACGAAATATGAAAGGGAATAAGCGTAGTTGATGGTAGAAATTTCAGTGTCACAGGTAGTCTGAAAATGGTTGATTTACGGATAAAAGTATCTACATTAACAACTGTGGGTCCAGTTATAAAGAATATTTTTTTTCCATTCTCATCGCTGTTATTGAAGTGAATTTTCCTTCACAAGCTCTAGAATTAGATTCTCTTATCCAACACGAACAAAGTCTTTTACTTGTGTTCTTTGACACTAAAAACACTGAAGGTGCAACTGCAGCCAGAGGCTCTTCCGTCGCAACCTCTTCCTTCACGCACGTAATCACGACAGAAAAATCCCACGGAGATGTCAGCACTCGCAGAAACTCTCACCCTGCTGTGCGTAAACGCTTTCGACATCCGCTCTCTCAAGACGCTCAGACACTTACAGAAAGTACTTGCAAGGAACTATCAGAGAGTAACTATCAGTGAAAATTCGCCCCTAGTGTAAATAATTCTGCAAGTACTATGTGAGAGTATCAAACCGTATGAGAGCAGAAACCCCCCTCCCCCCCCCCCCCCCCCCATGCATCCCTGCACTAATAGTCTGTGGTGCTTTAGACGTCGTCACACCGTCCGTGTGGATGTCTTGGTGGAAAGCAAGCTTACCCCAGACTCGAGGTACGAAATGCGGTTGGACGATCCTATAGTGTAGGAGGTGCTTGTGGCTTAAGGCCGTTCAGATCTTGCATGGCGTTGACTATGGTTTCATGGGGTCCTGATGAAACGAGGAAAGCAATACCGTGGAACGATAAACCACAATCTCGTTAAGTCATGATTCTGACTGTCATCACACGGTCAGAAACAGCCAATGTCCAAATGCGAATTCTCAATGAGAAACTCATTGCATAATCTGCCCTTCTTTCACAGAATGACATTGGCGGTACTCCTGCCTATATAGGCGGTTGTACTGAATGCTAATCGTTTCCGTAACCAAGCATATAGCATATTTCGTGCCTTCTTAACGTTCGTTACATTTCTCCTTCAGCATCTTGCAGTTTTAACAACCACTGATTTACAAAGTACTGCTTTGACCTAAGTGTATGGTTCTTTTTTTCTGCTGTATTTTTTGAGTCTATCTGCCTGATTTCTTATTGCCAGCCGCTAGGGTCTCTTAGCCGCTGTCCAACTAATTATTGAAAGTCTGTCCCAACACCGTCCGCCTACTTAGCCGAGTGTTCAACGCGACACAATGTGATGTGAGAGGACGCGGATTCGATTTCCGGTACTACCTGAGATTTTTCTTTGATGGAAGGACAGGACCGGGATGCACTCAGCGTCATGATCCCAAGTGAAGAGCTACCTGATTAACAGGTAGTAGCTCTAAAGTCGAAACACCAACAACGGCCAGAAATGGGGCATGCTGACCATATGACGTTCCATACCGCATCCAATGACGGATGACTGATGATGACACGGCGGTCGTCCGAGTATCGTGTGGTCTTCAGGGCCTGATAACGGGGTTTCCTTTTTTAGGGTTCCGTATCTGAATCGGTAAAAACGAAACCCTTACAGCATCCTTCATTTGTGTGACAGAACAAAAATGCCCTGAAGCCTTACAGGATCGCTTTGTTGTCCATCTCTCTGTGCAACTGTCCGACTGTTACGAACACTTTTTCTCAGGAACGTGTAGAGGAATCAGCTTGAAATTTATGACACATACTGAGGTGTATGGTTCCTTCGTAGTGCACAACATTTAAGTTTCTAAGTCAACGCAATCAAAAGATACGGTTTTTCATATCACTAATTTTAATACTCGAAAACTCATTTATTAAAAACTGTAGCGTATTTCCTGTTCACCTGTAATCTTGAAAGTTGGTGGGGAAAAAGGTTTCCGAAAATATTTTTCGTCAAATCTTATCCGCCTGTAGGTCTGTCCGTCTGTTAAGACCAGTTTTCATCGGGAACGAGTAAACGTGTCAAGTTCAAATTTGTGTCAATTACAAAGGTATGCGGTCCCTTCGGGTACAAAACTTTCAAGCTTGTAAGTCACTGAAATTAAAAGATAGGGATATTTTGTCACATGTTTTGGTGCTGGAAAACTTGCTCATCAAGATCTGTAAGGTACTTTATGCTGACCTAGAATCATGGAATTTGACAAGAGGTGAGGTAAAGGTAAGAAACCCGAAAATTGTTAAGTTGTAATCACATTACATAAGAAATATCTTTTTTCCATTAGAACTTACATTGCATCATCATCTGTCAAAATCAGAATAGGAAACTTCAAAAATTTTTCTTACATAATGTATTCACAGTGGGTTGAAACGTCATACCAAGTTGGCGTATCAGCGCATTATGCAAAGGTTTATCAGGAACAATATGCTTACAGTCAAAAGGCACATTCTGAACATGGCCATATCCGTATATGGAGCGCTCTCAGCTGATTGTTAAGTCTTAAAAATCACAATATGCAGTAAGATGTACATTAGCATACCCGTTCACGTTTTCATATATTCATTAATTGATGACCAGTCATAGACGGCGTATATGGGTTAACTCATACCATGTACGCCGTCTAAAGTGGATCATAAATGAAGGAACATTCAAGCTATCGTGAAAGGATATGCTCACGTACGTTTTGTTGTAGATTGTGATTTTTAGGTTTTAATAATTATCTGTGAGAGATACCTATTCGGACATAGCCACGCACACAACGTGCTTCTTGGCTGTGTTTTATTACTGGCAAACCTTTGTATAATGCTCTCTATCACATGACAACTTGGCATGAGGTTTCAGACCAAAAACGAACACATTTTGTAACAAAATTTTTTGAACATGTAACCGCTCTTTAGAGAGTGGTTATACAGAAACGAGTATTACATACTGTAATACGAAATGACCTAAGAGCCAAAAATACGTAGTAGTATTTCGAAGTAATAGTTAAAATTCGAAATAGAGTAACGCAAAGTAGTACAAAGGGAATCCAAGGAAGACATAACAGAGCTGCGTTTTATTTTGAATGTAATATATAAACCAATGCGCAGCGTTGTTAGCTCTCTTGAGTTTTTGTTTTCAGCGGTGGCGAATATGTTCGCAGTTCTTCCGTGGTAGTCGGGATTTTGGGATTAGAAGCCTAATTAATTCTTAGAACTGGATTAGATATTGGAATGGTGGAGAATAGATAATTTTGGGATAAATTCAGAGACGGAGTCAATTAGAGGTGATTGGGGGTACGAAGATTGATATTCAAGTGAATGGTGATTGTACGTGTTAAATGAAACGCTACGATCGTATACTAACGATTGTGAGGGGATTTATTGACAATATGGAAAATTTTATGTTAAATTAGGAGTTTATTCGCTGTATGCGAATTATTAAAGAGTATTGGTACCGAACATAGTTTTGACCTTATCACATTAGTATCTTTCCCGCTCGTTGTGGAGGTGATTCCGCTATTAAACGATAAGTGAAAATTAGTGCCCGTTAAAAGATTAAACTTGTGCTGAACAGACATTCAAAGGATTCAAACTCATAATTAATATCGTGTCGTGAGAACTGAGAAGATTACAAACTGAAAGGCCCAGAGACACACTTTATTGGACATTAACGGCAAAGGACAGTTTCATGGGAAATCACATCTTTGGTAATAGGTACACGAAGGAATGTGGTATCGACTGACTGTTATCATACCGAAACAATACACACTAGCATCAGCTTTCTTTTAATTGATCTCCCAGTGCTATCTCTCATTAATTTAAGAACTTAATTGTGCCAATAAAACAGAAATATACGAGACATTCCCAGTGTTTACTTAATTCCATAATCAGCTAGTAGATAGACAATAATATCTGATAACATTCAAGGGTTACTGAAGTACGCTGATAAACTTTTTACAAACATATTTAGTAGGATTCAACGAATGCATACAGACTGCTAAAACAACTAAATCAAATTACTCAGGGAAAAAAATTAGTAAAAATAGACTGGTACACAATTGATATCTTACTCCAGAGTAATAAAAAACAAAACTCTCTTTGGATCTGTCGTGCTTGAAAGAGTATGAATTATCTCTGGAAAAACGCGATCAATTTTCAACTGCTAGTTTACTCGACTATACTCACAACATGATGCAGACCTGTTTTATGCCCGACCCACACGGCAGGGAATGGTTCATAACTAGCCGGGACAATATACAGGGTGCGTCAAAAAAATGTATACCTACCTTGAACTGTCATAGACAATTTATTTCCCGTTGTACAAGGTTAAATATCTGTGAGAAAGTAATGTTATGTTTCTTCAACAGGTGGCAGCAGTGGCAAGGAAGTAACTGCAGCATGGCGGACGTGCGTTTGAGCTTTTAAGCGCGGAAGCAGATAAATAAGTGGTACTGGAAGATTGAGAATGTAGCTGCGGTTCGAAGACAGTGAAGAAGTGAGTATGGTACAGAAACACCTTCAAGGTTAACAATTACACGTCTACGAGACAAATTCGAAGTTCATGGAACCGTGTGTGATGTGCATAAAGGTCGATCAGAGCGACCTCGTACAGCTACAAGTGATGATTCCACAACTGCGGTCTTGAAACTGTTTCAGCGTTCGCCTTAAAAATCTTCAAGGCAAGCGGCACCTGAGAGTAATGTAAGTGCTAGTATTGTGCTACGCATTCTGAAGAAAGGCAAGTTTCGTGTGTAGATTCCATGGCTGGTGCAACAGCTAAGTGATGACGATCCAGATCGAAGGTTAGAATTTTGTGAATGGGTTCAGGAGATGGTGAGACATGAACCGGGATTTATGGGTAGCATAATTTGGTCGGATGAAGCCCAATTCAAACTCAATGGAACTGTCAATAGGCACAATTGTGTGTACTGGGCTGAAGATACTCCTCACATTACAGTTGAAAAGGCTGTGAATTTGTCTGGTGTAAATGTGTGGTGTGGTTTGTCTGCAAGGGGACTCATTGGACCTTTCCACTTTGAAGATAATGTTACTTGCTGACTCCATATTCCTTGCCATTCGTGCATTATACGGTAATGATGAGTTTTATTTCCAACAAGATGGCGCCCCGCCGCACTATCATAGGGACGTACGACCATACCTGGATCACAATGTGCCAGGCCAGTGGATAGGACGCAGGCGACCTATCGAGTTTCCTGCACGCTCTCGAGACCTCACGCCGCTGGATTTCTTCTTATGGGGCACAGTAAAAGATGAGGTGTATAAACATAAACCACTTAACCTGGACACACTTCGGAATGAGATTCAGACGGTGTGGGCAGAAATCTCATTGGACAATTTGGTACGATATACGGAATCAGTGGTGACTCGTACTCAGAAATGTACTGATGCTGAAGGCCACCAGTTTGAACATTAATCACTTTTGCAAAGTACATTTATTTTTCCAATTGGACTTTAAGCTTTCCATTTCCATAAATTTTACATGCTAGAACGGGAAATAAATTTTCTATGACGCTTCAAAGTGTGTATACATTTTTTTGACGCACCCTGTGTACACAATCTTTAGCGATCAGCCCCGCTGCTGGGGGGAAAACGTCGAAGCGATATCTGTGCAGTCGCGACGACGGTCGGTGTGCGGGCATAAGGACCAGAAGATGAAAGCAAAGTCCGTCGAAACCGGTTGTCGAAAATAAAGAACTATTTATACGTACTAGATTACAGGAATTTTTTACCAAACAAAATAGATCGTTCCTTCTCAATATGCGAAAATTCAGTGTATAAACTGGTCTCGGAGACAACGGTAGAAATTTTTATAATGTCTTGGAATTACTGGGACTGACATGACAACAAACAATAATGGTGAATCAATTATTCAAAAACAGTCTTAATCGCATTTATTATTATTATACCGCCAACCGGTTTCAACTCGACGTAGGGGTCATCTTCTGGGCGTTCACACCATTGGTCGGCTGCTGGTGGTGTTACTCCTGCCTAGTTTCCTGCCGTTATGTAGACAGGAGTGACACCACCAGCAGTCGACGAGTGGTGTAAACGCCCAGAAGATGACACCTACGTCGGGTTGAAAACGGTTGGCGGTATAATAATAATAAATGCTATTAAGACTGTTTTTGAATAATTGGTTAATCATACTGAGCGCTGCTTCATCTCCACAACCATGTTGTCCAGAAACAAATAATGGTGAAGATTCTCGATTCCAAGGGTAGGTGATTTATCTACTACATGCGTAATTCTGTTCATGCGGAACCCTCAGAGCGCGAGTTCTACTTGTACTTGACCAATGCTTTTATCCTTTTCCTTGTCCCAATACCAAACCACCACACACGCTGTTCCCACACAGGCCACGAGTAGGCAGGCTCTTCTAATTTTCTCTGCCTTTTTCTCTTACTTTTTTTTTGTTTAATGCAGCTTTTCACGTATTGAACTTAAATTGTACATGAATGTGGAAAAGGAAATGATGATATTTGAATTTTAAGAAGGAAATAAAACATAATAGGATAGTTCAGAGACGTGAGGTTCGTCGCACCACTTTAGGCAAGTGAAGGTTAAAGTTTCTGTACGTTGATCAAAGCTACTGACTTCCGGACACCTTTAACCCTTCGGTAGGCGCGCCTGTGGCAGGCCGCAAGATTTAGTTTTCTGCTAGTATCACAGGTAGCGTTACAGTTGCGTCCACGTTTAGATACGTATTTGTTGTTCTCAACGGATGTCAGCACTTTCTACATTTGCGCTATTCATGCACTCAGCAGTTTGGCCGCTATTGTTATTTGAAACGTGTGTTGCGTTTGCGGAGTGTTTGCTGCTGCGCGCCTTGTGATGTAAGTATTTTCTATACTTGTGTTCTTCTTTCGCCTCAAGGTTCAAATGGTTCAAATGGCTCTGAGCACTATGGGACTCAACTGCTGTGGTTATCAGTCCCCTAGAACTTAGAACTACTTAAACCTAACTAACCTAAGGACATCACACACATCCATGCCCGAGGCAGGATTCGAACCTGCGACCGTAGCAGTCGCACGGTTCCGGACTGCACGCCTAGAACCGCGAGACCACCGCGGCCGGCCTTTCGCCTCAAGGCAATCTTTCTTTTGTATTAGTATATGATGAATATTCGAATCAAATCAAACTTCCCATGTGCAATTTTCATTACTATTTACAGTCTTGTATATTGATTTGCAACAATATATGACTTTCACAAAAACATGTTTTTCATTAGGTCTCATAAAAGCGTGGAAATTGAGAAAAAGAAGGCATTTGACAGGCACCGTCTACTTGTAGGTCCTGAAGACTATGAGAAAGTGCTGCGAGAATTGTGAGAAGAAGAATTACAAGAACTATCAGATTCATGTGAATCTGAATCGGAAGAGGAAGTTACTGAAGAAAAAAACCACAGCAGTGACTCCGAACAATCAACAGAGGAAACAGATGACCACCTGGTTGAAGAGGGGAGACAACAAACAGAGGATTACCGATTTTAATTACCGATTTTACGTAGGAGAAGATAAAGAAACTATTTCGATAAGAAAACCGCTTCCTTCTTCTCCTAAAACCAAGGCCAAGAACATCCTAAAAGTTTTGCCAGGTCCAAACGCAAGTTCTGAAATTACGGAAAAAGAAATTGAGGCATTTTACCTATTTATTGCTGATGAGATGATTATGGTTCCTTAGATTAAAAATGTAAAACTAATTGCGGTGCAAAAGCTGCAACCCGCCCACTCATGAAAATGTGAAAGCCGCGCCCACCGAAGGGTTAATATTGTTAATACTGGGGACTACTCGGAAACACCGGAAACGGCCAGCGTGAAAAGCCTTCTGGGAACCTCTCGTTAAAGAAAGCGGTTCAGACGCTTGGTAATAGCCAGTGTCAAAACAGCTGTACAGGAAAAATGAGGCTTTAGAGCACGTGTGTAGCCCCCACACACCATGCCTGCACTTCTACACCGACAGACGTGTAGCCTGACGTCACACGCGGCGCATGCAGTCGTCCGTAGAGAGGCTTAAGGGATATCCAGCTAGCAGTACAGTGGCCGAGAGGGGCCGAGTGCGTGCTTCACCGGCCGTTCGCGCTGGCAGGTCACGAGCGACGGCGACAGGCAAATCCGGCGGTAAGTGGGAGGAAACGAATTGTTTGCGCTTAGTGGCGCACTGCGCGGGGGGCGTGGCGGACGTGTAGGTGTTCCGCGCGCGCCGATTTATGCGGGTGGCGTCCAAAACACGGCGCCACCCTGCGGCGCGCGTGCCCCGAATGGAAGCGGCGGCCCGCCAGGCCCGCAGCCAGAGCTTTACCCAGACACCACCACTGTGCGCGGCGGCTCTCCCGTTTACAGGAAGTGCCGCTCCCGCGCCGGATTCTCCTCTGAATCTGAGCTCCATTCTGAATACGTGGAACTGCGGCAGTGGGATAATGCCAGCTATCTCGCAATTTTCGTTTCTGTGTTTGTGCAGAGGGACCGATTTGCCACGGTAGAGCTCTCAGAGGCTTCGGACGGCTGTCTTTTCTACAGGTGTGTCCTTCTTGTGATCTTCAGCTTCTACATCTACATGATTACCCTGCAATTCACATTTAAGTGCTTGACAGAGGGTTCATCGAACCACAATCATACTATCTCCCTACCATTCCACTCCCGAACAGCGCGCGTGAAAAACGATCACCTAAATCTTTCTGTTCGAGCTCTGATTTCTCTTATATTATTTTGATGATCATTCCTACCTATGTAGGTTGGGCTCAACAAAATATTTTCGCATTCGGAAGAGAAAGTTGGTGGCTGAAATTTCGTAAATAGATCTCGCCGCGACGAAAAACATCTTTGCTTTAATGACTTCCATCCCAACTCGCGTATCATATCTGCCACACTCTCTCCCATATTACGTGATAATACAAAAGGAGCTGTCCTCTTTTGCACCCTTTCGATGTCCTCCGTCAATCCCACCTGGTAAGGATCCCACACCGCGCAGCAGTATTCTAACAGAGGACGAACGAGTGTAGTGTAAGCTGTCTCTTTAGTGGACTTGTTGCATCTTCTAAGTGTCCTACCAATGAAACGCAACCTTTGGATCGCCTTCCCCACAATATTATCTATGTGGTCTTTCCAACTGAAGTTGTTCGTAGTTTTAACACCCAGATACTTAGTTGAATTGACAGCTTTGAGAATTGTACTATTTATCGAGTAATCGAATTCCAACGCATTTCTTTTGGAACTCATGTGGATCACCTCACACTTTTCATTATTTAGCGTCAACTGGCACCTGCCACACCATACAGCAATCTTTTATAAATCGCTTTGCAACTGATACTGGTCTTCGGATGACCTTACTAGACGGTAAATTACAGCATCATCTGCGAACAACCTAAGAGAACTGCTCAGATTGTCACCCAGGTCATTTATATAGATAAGGAACAGCAGAGGTCCGAGGACGCTTCCCTGGGGAACACCTGATATCACTTGTTTTACTCGATGATTTGCCGTCCATTACTACGAACTGCGACCTTCCAGACAGGAAATGACGAATCCAGTCGCACAACTGAGACGATACCCCGTAGGCCCGCAGCTTAATTAGAAGCCGCTTGTGAGGAACGGTGTCAAAAGCTTTCCGGATATCTAGAAATACGGAATCAACTTCAGATCCCCTGTCGATAGCGGCCATTACTTCGTGCGAATAAAGAGCTAGCTGCGTTGCACAAAAACGATGTTTTCTGAAACCATGCTGATTACGTATCAATAGATCGTTCCCTTCGAGGTGATTCATAATGTTTGAATACAGTATATGCTCCAAAACCCTACTGCAAACCGACGTCAATGATATAGGTCTGTAGTTCGATGGATTACTCCTACTACCCTTCTTAAACACTGGTGCGACCTGCGCAATTTTCCAATCTGTAGGTACAGATCTATCGGTGAGCGAGCGGTTGTATATGATTGCTAAGTAAGGAGCTATTGTATCAGCGTAATCTGAAAGGCACCTAATCGGTATACAATCTGGACCTGAAGACGTGCCCGTATCAAGCGATTTGAGTTGCTTCGCGACCCCTAAGGTATCTACTTCTAAGAAACTCATGCTAGCAGCTGTTCGTGTTTCAAATTCTTGTAGTTTATAGCTGGAATGACGATGCTCTCCACGCTGTTCTGTCCTAATTGTACATCCGTTTGAAAGTGATTCATGTACACTCTAACACAGAAAAAAACACTCACCACGAAGGAGGTATTCTAGCGAGACGTGAATCGATAGATATGACGTAATATACAGATGAACAAATGATTGTAACCTCAGGAAAACGTGGTTGGTTGTTGATTTGGAGGAGGGGACCGAACAGTGAGATCATCGTCCCATCGGATTAAGGAAGGATGGGGAAGGAAACCAGCCGTGCCCTTTCAAAGGAACCACACGGGCATTGCCTGAATCGAATTAGGAAAACCACTGAAAATATAAATCAAGATTTCCGGGAGCGGGCTTTAATCGTCGTCCTCTCGAATGCAAGGCCAGTATGCTAAACACTACGCCACCTCACTCCGTGGGGAAGTATGATGATTTATTCAAAAGCTTCACAGATTGAGCGCGTCAATAATGCGTTAATCCATCTCTGGCCCTTCTGCAAGCACTTACTCAGCTTGCCGTTGATTGAATGGGTTGTTGGATGTCCTGAGAGATATCGCGCCAAGTTCAGTCCAACTGGTGCGTTGCGTGGTGAAAATCCCGATCTGGTTGAGGGACCCTGCCCATAATGCTCCAAACGTTCCCAATACGGGAGAGCCGTTGATCATGCTGGCCAAGGTAGGGTTTGGCAAGCACGAAGACAGGCAGTAGAAACTCTCCCCGTGAGCGAGCGGGAATTATTTTGCTGAAATGTAAGCGCAGGATGGCTTGCTATTGGCTTAGGATATCGTTGTCATATCGTTGTGCAGTAAGCATGTCGCGGATGACAAAAAATGGCGTCCTGCTATGAAACGACATGGCACCCCGTCACTCCTGCTTTTGTACGTAACAACATCTTGCACTTACTGGCACGCCAGGAAAGTATGTAATATACAAAGATGTACGTTATCGATAGTCACCTATGTCACCTTTGAATGTGTCTTTGCTAGAAAGTCGAACAGCTGATCTCAGCATCAGTCTACACGTGGAAGTCTTGCGGTCACACATGAGATGACGTGATTCTAAGCGCCTAGGACGATGTTTTCGCTCTTAAACTGTAAATGTAGATGAAGTATTTCACATATAGCTTCCCCTACGTTATGTGTTTTTGATTTTATGCCACAACACCAACGTCGTATTTCATGGTGCTTATTTATACGTTAGTAAGACTGCATCTGTAGAATTTAAAGACAATTGTTGTGATGTTTAATGGTTTTCCACGGTGTATGTATTTGATGTAATACGCCTACATGTCGTCTATTCTCTTGCAGGTGCTTAAAAATTACTTAGTATCGAAACTGACAAATTGCACAAGAAATAAGAGATATCTGTACAGTCTACTATGGGCAATGTTTTCTTTCACGAGATTAATGTTTCACATTTTGCCTCTGTCGAAAAACCGAGCGAGGTGGCGCAGTGGTTAGACACTGGACTCGCATTCGGGAGGACGACGGTTCAATCCCGCGTCCGGCCATCTTGATTTAGGTTTTCCGTGATTTTCCTAAATCACTCCAGGCAATTGCCGGGATGGTTCCTCTGAAAGGGCACGGCCGACTTCCTTCCCTAAACCGATGAGACCGATGACCACGCTGTCTGGTCTCCTTCCCCAAACAACCAACCAACCAACCTCTGTCGAAAATAACCAACATTAGTTTCTGAGACCAACTGGTGACTGTCTTTTTAAAGGAATAGATCTGTTTTAGTCTGACAACAAAGGAAAGAGTATTAGTATGCATCTCTATAACATCGTTGTTAATACCTCTCTTTCCAACCCCATCACCCTTACTCATTAGTAGACTAAATTTATGCTGCTGTCTTTATTTACAGTGCAGGAAAATTAATAAGAGCTGTACACATGTATGCATCTATCTTCAGAGTTTTACGCAAGACCACATTGCAAACATCTATTTTCCTCTGGAGAATGAAATTTACCTTCTCCAGCGCAACTGGCAGTGTTTCGAAAGAAACTGAGAGATTATAACCATTTGTTGCATATAAATTCAAACACCTGCAGCCAGGTAAATTCTCGTACCCTATGTGGATTTCCAAGCCCTGGTAGCTCAGTAGGTAAAAGCACAGCAAAAAATATAAATAAATAAATAAATAAAGTTCTGTGTCCGGGTCCCAGCCTGGCACACAGTTTTAGAGTTCCAAGAAGTATTTATTCCCTTCTGATATGTAATGTTTATCGTCGACGATGCTGTTCCATACGAAGTCAAATCCCAGTCAAATACCTTCGTAAGACTTCTTCACTACTAATTTTTAGGCAGTGTTAATATATTTCCCTATTTCCGGAAAGTTTTAGTTTTGCTGTTGTCAGCCGACATTTTATATCCTCCCTCATTTCTGCCGTCGTCAGTTATCTGCTGCAAACATCATAAAACTCGCCTACTACTTTCAGCGTCTCACTTCTTAATCTGTTTCTCCCAAAATCACTTTACTTATTTCAACTACACTACGCTTCTGTTTCTTAATTTTGTTTACGTTCATGAGTTAATGTCGATGGAAATTATGTAATTATATAATTCTCTTGATTTATATTGTTACAACAGCAGTCGCAAAAACATTTATGACCATTGGTTGATAGAAACCGATAACTGGATTCTGAAATGCGTTTTGTCGTTGCTGTCTCAAGAAAAAAATATTTCAGTTCGTCTTATAACCTCATGTCCTTAACCACCAGGTACTTATTTTCTGTTTAGTTTTACTTTATGATTCCCTCCGTGTACGCAGTACTTAGATCTATCACGCGAAGAATGTTCTTTCATTGGTACCATCGATGGTTCCTTACCATCGATGGTTCCTCCCTCAGTCGCGAGGTGTGCTGACAACGCACCTCCATGTCGCTGGCGTAATTTTAGATGTGACGATGGCTGCAAAGCCAAAGTAGCACCTGATCCACGACGATGACTTTTATAACCTAACGAGGAAAATATCTTGATTGTTCTTCGTTCTGGGTCACAGATTTCGACCGGTACTAATGAAAGAAAATTGCCCAAAACTTATTTTATAGCTGTCTTGTCGAAGGATTTGTGGAGAGAGATTTATGGTAACTTTGCTTCAAAAACGGCGCCACACAACAAGAGGAGGGGACGGAAGTGTAAAGATGGTGTGAGACGGTGCGTTGCGATTAGCGCTGAAGCAAGGGTATATGTCTTCGTGGATTTCACCGCTAGCTTGAAGAAGTTTACTGAAGTTACAGTGGGAGACAGTGGATTAGACATGAAGGTACGTGGAAGGTGGGATATGGATGTAATGAGACAGCAGAATACTGACATTTGTGATGATTATTGGATGAAGTATTGGATCCTGGGATTGGGTTCTGCGGTTGCTGTATCCGAAAGTACTCCAAGAAGATAAGAAGCTGTGGGAAGTTGATGAGTTGATAGCGAACCCGAGTTGTGGATGGAAGGCGGAAGTGGTAGGTGAGGCGGAGTACCTGTCTTTCCGGAATTTCAACGGATTTGTAGAACTTAGGAGAGAGAGGGACCCAGAAAATGTTAGCATCTCTTGTAATGGGGAGGATTACAGATGACGATGGTGGTAGAAGAGCGTAGATCTCAGGTGCGGCCTCTTAGTAGTTTTAGTGTTTCGGGATTGGTACTGGTTTATGATGAGGTATGCAGTCCATGTTAGTTTTCTGTTAAGAGTTAGAACTAAATGTTTTACTGTATTAGTCGGAGGGATGGGTTGGTTGTAAATGAAGAAGATGAAATATGGATGACGGAATTGTCAAATGGTGCGACCAAAGAGTTGAATCGAGTGACGGGTAGCTAGGCAGACGGTGTGATCAGCATATTGCAGAAGGCAGTAGGGGAGGCAACTTTTCCCATATCAGCAGCCTTGAGATATATATAATAATCCGCTGTCATTCTGAAGGTTCCTGTCGTGTTGACGAGAGAACGGACGCCTATTAACGCCTGTCACTCAGCGTTCAGCACGACAAACTGACGTGTGGGCATGGTGCAACGCTAAGCAGGTACGTTGCTTGTCTTTCGTAAGAGGAGGCCTGCGATGTCATCAGAGGAGACGAGCGACAGGTGGGGGGGACTTGCCAGCCACGTCGCGAAAAGTGCCGTGGGGTGGCGCCAGGTGTCTGGCGGTGAAAGAGTAGCGACTAACGGACAGTGAAATGAAGAGCGATGGGCCGCCCCCACCCACCAGCACCAATTACCAGCGATAGCGCGCCAGCACTTCCTCCAATATTAATGCTGAGCACAGCTGCCACAAACACAGTGTATGATTAATCGCGCTCATCACTTTTTTACGCCCCTTGTAGCGTATTTTCGGAAGTGGTCGTTTTGGCTTGGCGAACACAGAGGTGTTAGAAGATGAGAATGTTGCAGAAAGCAGCCCTTAGAGAAGCTGTGACGGATGGAGACGTAGCTAAAAGCATGAGTAGCTGGCGTGACGTGGAATCGGTCGTAAAAGATGTTCGGAATCATTTTTACCTAGACAATGATAACTACTCTGAAGTGCGTTGTAGAAGGTACTTTGTGCTACGCATTCTAACATTCCATCCTAATTCATTTACCAATGGTACGAGGAATTCCATAGATGTAGTCTGTTTGTAGTATCCATTTTCTAAATCGATCATTTAGCTGTAATTTTGTAATATTATACAGGGAAAATTTCGATTCTGCTGTCTTTATTCGAGATATTAATATTATATTACCAATTTCTAAATATCCTTTGATATAAATGCATAGGTCATTCTGTATCAAATCCCCTCAACTAGTGCTCGAGAGGAGCCACACCCCTTCCCAAGCTGTGCACCCCTTCCCCACCTCTCCTCCCCCTACCCATCCTCACCATTCCGCTTCCCTTGGCCACGCCTCTTCCCCTACTCTCCCCTCTCTTAAGCCGCACACCTTTCTTGGAATTAGGTCAAACAGAGAACTTTCAATAACAACTCAGTGTTTTACTGTCCAATCACATTTTTCAACTCCATACACTACTGGCCGTAAAAATTGGTACACCACGAAGATGACGTGGTACAGACGCGAAATACAATCGACAGGAAGAATATGCTGTGATATGCAAATAATTAGCTCTTCAGAGCATTCACACAAGGTTGGCGCCGGTGTTGACACCTACAACGTGCTCACATGAGTTTCCAACCGATTTCTCATACACAAACAGCAGTTGATCGGCGTTGCCTGGTGAAACGTTGTTGTGATGCTTCGTGTAAGGAGGAGAAATGCGTACCATCACGTTTCCGACTTTGATAAAGGTCGGACTGTAGCCTATCGCGATTACGGTTTATCGTATCGCCACATTGCTGCTCGCGTTGGTCGAGATCCAATGACTGTTAGAAGAATATGGAATCGGTGGGTTCAGGAGGGTAACGCGGAACGCCGTGCTGGATCTCAACGGCCTCGTATCGCTAGTAGTCGAGATGACAGGCATCTTATTCGCATGGCTGTAACGGATCGTGCAGCCACGTCTCGATCCCTGAGTCAACAGATGGAGACGTTTGCAAGACAACAACCATCTGCACGAACAGTTCGACGACTTTTGCCGCAGCATGGACTATCAGCTCGGAGACCATGGCTGCGGTTACCCTTGGCGCTGCATCACAGACAGGAGCGCCTGCGATGGTGTACTTAACGACGAACCTGGGTGCACGAATGGCAAAACTTCATTTTTTCGGATGAACCCAGGTTATGTTTACAGCATCATTATGGTCGTATCCATGTCTGACGACATCGCGGTGAACGCACATTGGAAGCTTGTATTCGTCATCGCCATACTGACCTATCATCAGGCGTGATAGTATGGGATGCCATTGGTTACACATCTCGGTCACCTCTTGTTCGCATTGACGGCACTTTGAACAGTGGACGTTACATCTGAGGTGTGTTACGACCCGTGGCTCTACCCTTCATTCGATCCCTGCGAAACCCTACATTTCAGCAGGATATTACACGACCGCATGTTGCAGGTCCTGTACGGGCCTTTCTGGATACAAAAAATGTTCGACTGCTGCCCTGGCCAGCACATTCTCCGGATCTATCACCGATTAAAAATGTCTGGTCAATGGTGGCCGAGCAACTGGCTCGTCACAATACGCCATTCACTACTCTTGATGAAGTGTGGTATCGTGTTGAAGTTGCATGGGCAGCTGTACTTGTATACACCATTCAAGCTCTGTTTGACTCAATGCCCAGGCGTATCAAGGCCGTTATTACGGCCAGAGTTGGTTGTTCTGTGTGTGAAATCTTATGGGACTTAACTGCTAAGGGCTAACCCCGCGCGGCGAAAATGTAATCATATGGCAGTTCTAGTATAATGAATTTGTCCAATGAATACCCTTTTATCATCTGCATTTCTTCTTGGTGTAGCAGTTATAATGGCCAGTAGTGTACATCGTTTGCCATCCTCCAATCACAACCATTTTTTTATCCACCATCACAACTAAACAGCCAATCAGTATGTACAATAGAGCCACCAGATTATCAGCAACCTGACACAGCTTCATCAGCAAAATCACAGTTTTGAAAAGTCTCTACTAGACTCTGACATTGCTGAGTTCCATCATTTTATCATCCATTACAACAAAAGAGTGAAATCGCAGCTCAGTATTTTACTGGCTATTAAAACGAAACAGATAGTCAGTACGTACTCCAGGGCTGACTATCTTGTTCAATCTACTCCTCTTAGCAACTAGTAAAATTCCATATTTGTAGCTCCACTTGATTTATGGCTCGATGGCACGATGGATCCTCAAATTAAATATTTGCATATATAAATTGTCTGTGTTATTTATCAAAAGACACATAGCTAACTTAATGGTGCCAACTGATCTAGCTTACGAGGTAAGTTAGCAATGAGTAAAGTTCAATCATTTTGCTCCACTTGGTGCAATGCACAGTATATCCAAAAAATAATATTTGCACATCTAAATTCTCTGTGTTATTTATAAAAATACATGTTACTGACACACCTGATCTAACTTTCATGTTCAGCCACACTTGACAATGAGTAAATTGCTACTTTTGTACCGTAAGCGTTACAAAGCACAGTGTACTATCAAATTAAATATCACCGTATTATTTCCACGTTTTGACTTGTCGTCATGATCACCTTCATTTCCGCTTTATCCAGGATCAGACCAGGTTGAGACATTTGTGGTACCTCTCTACCTTCCCTCTGTCTTTCTACCATTCTTCTTCAATAAATGTTTCGTTACAGCCCATCTTGCTCTAGGTCGCCCTCTTGCCCACAAACGTGACCTCCAGAATTCGTTTCAGTATTCTTTCATTTCCTATTCTCTATACACGTTCAAATCACTTTAACCTATTTTCCTCAGTTCTCTCGTTCAGCTTGTCTGTTCCAATTTCCTTACTAACATTTTCGTTTCTCACTCTGCTCTCCATGTTTTCCCTAAAGTAAGTCTTAGTCATTTTAATTGAATGGCCTGGATTCTACCCTCCCTTCCTCTTTTAATTGTCCAAACACATCTCAGCACGGATATAAAGTACATCTTGCACAGCATTTACTTACACTTTATTCGCACGTCCATTCGCCAGACTAAGGTCGACACCCACTGGTAAAATACATTTCTCTGTAGTATTCTTTTGATAAATTCTCACTTCATTATTGCATTCTCCATTATCAATTTTCCTATTAATTTCAAGTTATCCATTATTTCAATATCCTGCCTTTAATATGAATTTGTCCCCTGCGTCTGTGTCTCCTCTGCTTACCAACAGTCTTCCTTTCCTTCACACTGCATTTCATTCCATATTCCTGTTTCTTTTTTTATTTTTGTACGTATATTTATTCTTGTACGTCCTTAATGCTGGTTCCCCACACCACAGTATCATAGCTAATGTCAAAATCTTCTTTCCTCATCCTCCATAAGAGTTTTTTTGTCTCTTTCAGAATTTCATCCATCACGATTATAAATAATAATGGTGACACTACACTTCTTTATCTTAACTGTATAACATCCCTAAGCCAACCAGTCCTTCTAACTTGGTGTGGACACAGCTGAAGATTTGTCATACGCTGCTTGTAGGATTTAAGTTGTTTGTTTCCCACCTCTCTAAGATTTCCCAAACTTTTATTTGTCAAGAAATGATGGTTCCCATACTCCCACTGCCATCCTTTTACAACTATCGTGTGAATTCCTCTTTTCCCTTGTCACTTTTAAACTAGCTTTCTAGTACTTCCTTTTACTTTGTTCCTTGTTATCTCTGATCGGTTTTTCATCTTTGCAGACATCTGTCACAGGTGTTCTCCGCAGAGCCTAAATTTGACTCTTTAAACTTACCCCATACGTCTTCCACACTTCCACCATCAATGCTTAGGATTTTAAGCTTTAGCAACTGCCTAAACCTTTGACGTTATTTCCTATCTCTGAGTTTCCACACTTTTATTTTTTTCTCCCGTTATCCCTCCATGCCTGCCGGAGAGGCCGTGCGGTTCTAGGCGCTACAGTCTGGAACCGAGCGACCGCTACGGGCGCTGGTTCGAATCCTGCCTCGGGCATGGATGTGTGTGATGTCCTTAGGTTAGTTAGGTTTAATTAGTTCTAAGTTCTAGGCAACTGATGACCTCAGAAGTTAAGTCCCATAGTGCTCGGAGCCATTTTTTATCCCTCCATTCCCTCCATTTTACCCATTCTTTTCTTTGCCACCACTGCTCCTCGTGAGAGTGCACTTACATCCATCAACTGTCTGCGATTTTCTTTTTCCACTAAAAATTAGTCAGTGACGTCTTCGCCCATCTTTTGGCTGTTTTCCTCCCTAAAACATGTGCTGCCCTCAGTCAAACAATTTCTCGGCATTTTTTCTGTTTTCCGGCTTTCTTTCGTTGCTTCAAATTCATGAAGTTATGTTCGGTCAATGCAACTAATTGAAGCCAGTTTGTTTATTGCCATATGCATTTCGCTTCGTTTATTTGTGAAGCATCTTCAGTGGCCTGTAATACATGTTTCTTTTGACACATGCAATATGTGGTAGATACAATACGTTGCACGCTACATTTTTTCGTGTTTTTCGCTTGTTTTTTAGGTTAGAATCAGCTTTTGTAGCACAAATCTCGTAATGTGAAATTATCGTTCGGTATTACGATTTCCAGCGCTGTTAACACATGAATGCGGTCCTGGAGATGTATTTGTTAGTTTCCGTGCTCCAGCTGACCGATTTCTGGCGTTCTTACACCTACATTTGTAACATCGCATATATCACTTGCACTTTCCATTTTGTGATCAACTTATGTATGTTTTCGGTGTGTAGTGTTACCAACTGCTTTTATGTGTTTATCTGTCGCCTTTTGTTTGTGTTGTGTGTGTGGCTTGATATTTTAGATTTTCTGTCTGTGTGTGTGTAATTATGTGTGTTTGTGGGTGGGGGGGGGGGCAGAGGGAGAGAGAGAGAGAGAGAGAGAGAGAGAGAGAGAGAGAGAGAGAGATAACGGGGGAGGGAGATTCATTAATTATTTATCCAGAATACATTTCGGTTTCTTGTTGTTTTGTTTGCTAACATGATGAGAGAGTTATTGGTTGTATGGACCAAAATCCTTCATTTGTTCAGCTCTAATGTCATCCAATCCTGCTGCTTTCCCCAATTTACACATATTCAGGGCTGAATTCAATTCTTCAAGAGAAAAAGGAGGAGATAATATACTATTCTCTTGATCCGGTTGAATAATTATTTCGTCTCTATATTTCTGGGTTTAGTTGATTTGCCATTAATGAGGAGTTGGTGAGCAAATACAGCATTAATAATTTACTACTTGATTTAGTTACGTCGATTAAATGTCCAGATGTAGCGTTGCATAGCTATATGAAATTGAACGGAGATGTAAGGACGGCGAAGTCGATAATCGACTTCGGTGTAGTGGGAGAAGTTTAGGAAAGTGTGGTTCATCTGTGAGGGAGGCGTTGTATAGAACACTAGTGCGAACCACTGCTGAAGGCTCTCAAGCGTCGGATTAAAGGAAGACATCGCGGCAACTGAGAGGCATGGAGCTGCATTTGTAACCCTTACATCCAATTAACATGAGAATGTTACCGTGAAACTTCATGAATTGAAATAGGAATCCCTGGAGGGAACACGGTTTTCTTTTCTGAAATACTATTGAGAAAGTTTAGAGAACAGCCGTTTGGAAGATTCATTTCGCTTAGGGATCACGAAGACAACATAAGGAAATTGGGGCTCGTATAGTGGCATGTAGACAACCGTTTTCCCTCGCTCTATTTGCAAGTGGCAACAGGAAAATAAACAACTTGGAGTTATACAAGGTACCCTCCGCAATGCACCATAGGATGTCTTATGGAGTAGTACGTAGATGTAGATGCGCCAGCTTCATAAACAGATAAAAGTGGCAGCGGTTTGGTTTACTTCTGTCAAAGAAACGATGGACAAGGTTCCACACAGAGATGAGGTTGATTTTTGACGAGACGAAAAATGCGACGTTTACACCCAAATACAACAGCACTTTGAAGAAATCAAAACCAGTCTGTATTATTTTTTTATAACAGCACAAAACACACGTGTCTCTCTTACTGGCCCTACTGATCCAACTTACTGGTTCAGGACAATAGTTCGAGTTTCTACTGTTTTTTATAACAGCACAAAACACACGCCAGACAACTATCATTGCATTGCCTTCTTTGCATATTATTTTAGACAGCACGGATTTTATACAATCATACAGGAATAATACAACCAGTTAAGATGTAGAAATATTTAATTTGAGGGTCCATTGTGGTACAAATACCAATTTTACTAATTGCCAAGTGTGCTTTAATCCGTAGATTGGAGTAGAAGTGCCAATAGTTGAGCTACATGTACTTTAAACTGTTGTAGGACAATAATGTGACAATTAGAAGTGGAAATAAGTTCTTGATGATTAAATTAAGTGTCCATTGTGCTTCGCAGCAACTGGGGAACAATGTTCAAACTTCACTCGTTGCCTGGTGCAGCTTAACCGGCAAGATTAGTAGTGCAAGTAAGTGAACCTCTTAAATTTTGATAGATGGGCCTAATACAGACAAATTATATACAGACTTGTTTGAGAGCCCATTATGTCTTGCACCAATTGGATGTACAAGTATTGAGCGTCACTCGTTCTCAAATGCAGTATAGAGAAAAAAAAGTGCGGTTCTTGGGTGTATACTTATTGACTGTTTCGTTTTAATGTGTGGTATGATTTGACAACTGCATGGTTCTGCTGAGGAAGAGGTGCGTAATTCTTGACGACATGGTTGGTCAGCTTCTGAATGACTGTTTCCTGTTAATGATGGGTAAAATACTTGTTGTGATTGGAGGGGAGCAAAAGATGTGCATTTTGGGTTAGAAGCTGCCTGATTGGCCAATTTCCAAGAGCGTGGAATGGCTCAAGGTGGAGCTGAAAATGTGGTTGATGATAAAATACTTGATTGGTATTGTAGGAGCTAAATATGTATATGTGTTGGCTTAGAAGCTTTCTGATTGGTCTGTCTGCAAGAGAGAGGTGTGGCTTAGGAGATAAGAGTGGTGGGTACGAGAAGGGGAGTCTTTTGGGAAAGCACTCATCCACGTACTTTGCCGTGATCTACAAACACAATTACGTATCATATCATAGGTTGTACATCATATATATGAATATATAAAGGACACTGACATTGCCATGTACGACTTGTAAATAATTGTTAACGATTATTGCATGAAAGGTGACGGAGTGTTCTTATGATCAGAACGGCGTAATTAATGATTGCCTATACTAGTAGAGGTTGGAGCGCCAGTGGAGATGAAACGGCAGGCAGAACTCATGCCCTGGGTGGAAGGCCCGCACAGGTGCTGGGCCTGCTTAAACACAGGAAGTAGCTAGATGGACGTCGTGGCACCTGAGCTCTGAAGCACGATAGAGTCGCGGCCGGCCGATATTGTAGCCGGATGGGAAGGATTATACTTCGGAATCTAAGAAAATCTTGAATGAAATTGAGGGGAACGATGAAGTATCACCACGGAAACCATACAGGCTGGGTTATTTCCAAGGATTTTCACTCAGAATAGTACCATTGTACGAGTACAGCTTTTTCCTCGCAAACTTTCCGCGCTGGACGACGAAAGACTAAACTATGGTTGGTCGGCGTTCGGGAGAATCTGTAGAGAGGGAGAATATTCCGTGGTTTCTGGCATATGATTCGTTTTCGGAATTACGATGGTAGGGAGCTGAGTCATCCGTGGTGAGTGCCCGTGTGTGACGGTCGCTCGATATCAGCTTTGTTGGTGTAGACGGACTTGCTGTCTTTCCCCTCAGGAGAGTTTATAGTTGGAACAGTTAGGCACTGTACTGTTGCGAACCTATACGATTCTGGACTTCACCTCCGGGTTGGAAGTCGTCGCCGAGTATGCAGCGTTCAGTAATTTAGAGCACTTCCTCTGCCTATACTTACCCTCGAGACATTGTCTGAACTCAGTTCTTGTGACTGGGAGTTTCTCGTCTGTAGAACACAGGGAGGAGAAGACAGTATTAGAGTATATTAGTCAGAGGACCGCCTTCTGCAGACGTAGTGTTCGAAAGAGCATATTTGTGGCTGGAGTTCTTCCATCGTCACAGACGAGTATGAGAACCATCACTTTGACGCACCGGACACAATACATACGGTGATATCGCAAATTCCTTCGGCTTAGTAGGGCTATAAAAGCTAAACAACTGTGATCACGTTAGTTTATTTCCACAGAGGTTCCACACCACTGTAGATCGTCTTCGAAAGTAGTGTCTTCTAGTGTTTGGTACATAGATGATGTCAGTCATTTCGCGTTATTGATATTATACCGTGCAGTCATAACAAGGGACAGAGATGGGCAATTGATTAGTAATTTTACTTAGGAAATGTAAACATTGTAATATAATCTACAATAAATATATAACCAGGAACAACTTCTATCATTTAGTAGGATTAGTGGCCTTCATCATTCATTTATGTTTAGATTGTAATTTATAGAATTAAGACATCCTGAGATCTGCTTCAGGGGGTAGTCAGACAAGGCCGGATTTTCAATTTAGCGTTTATTATTCTCCGTTCGTACATTCGTTTTACACCCGTCTGAAGTAGCATCTTGGAGGGGAGAGGACGTTGCTTACGGAAGGGTGAGGCTCGTCTTGGACACTAGTAGGGTGGATTTTATCGAGAATCCATTGCATTCTTATCAACTTCATTACACCAAAAAACATACGTTAGACTGTAGCAAGTTACTGAACAAGATGTACCTCTTAGAATTTAATAATATAAGTAGCGTCATTGTTGTTAATTTTGTTTTGGTAAATTGTTTATATTTATAAAAATATTTTGGCTTAGAATGAAATTTGTGTAGCTTCACTGGGTATGAAACATGTGTGTTACATATTCATCGTGAAATAGCCTGCACAGCAAGCCAACACTTACAATTTGTAGAAGTCGAAACATTGTACCATCAGACTTAATTTTTATTTTGTCTACATTTACATCTACATCTACATCCGTATTCCGCAAGCCACCTGACGGTGTGTGGCGGAGGGTACCCTGAGTATCTCTATCGATTCTCCCTTCTATTCCAGTCTCGTACTGTTCGTGGAAAGAAAGATTGTCGGTATGCCTCTGTGTGGGCTCTAATCTCTCTGACTTTATCCTCATGGTCTCTTCGCGAGATATACGTAGGAGGCAGCAATATACTGCTTGACTCCTCGGTGAATGTATGTTCTCGAAACTTCAACAAAAGCCCGTACCGAACTACTGAGCGTCTCTCCTGCAGAGTCTTCCACTGGAGTTTATCTATCATCTCCGTAACGCTTTCGCGATTACTAAATGATCCTGTAACGAAGCGCGCTGTTCTCCGTTGGATCTTCTCCATCTCTTATATCAATCCTATGGTACGGATCCCACACCGGTGAGCCGTATTCAAGCAGTGGGCGAACAAGTGTACTGTAACCTACTTCCTTTGTTTTCTGACTGCATATCCTTAGGATTCTTCCAATGAATCTCAGTCTGGCATCTGCTTCACCTACGATTAATTTTATATGGTCATTCCATTTTTAGATCATTCCTTATGCCTACTCCCAGATAATTTATGGAATTAACTGCTTCCAGCAGCTGACTTGCTGTATTGTAGCTAAATGATAAAGGATCTTCCTTTCTATGTATCCGCAGCACATTACACTTATCTACATTGAGATTCCATTGCCATTCCTTGCACCATGCGTCAATTCGTTGCAGATCCTCCTGCATTTCAGTACAATATTCCATTGTTACAAGCTCTCGATATACTACAGCATCACCCGCAAAAAGCCTCAGTGAACTTCCGATGTTATCGACAAGGTCATTTATATATATTGTGAATAGCAACGGTCCTACGACACTCCCCTGCGGCACACCTGAAATCACTCTTACTTGGGAAGACTTCTCTCCATTGAGAATGACATGCTGCGTTCTGTTATCTAGGAACTCTTCAATCCAATCACACAATCGGTCTGATAGTCCATATGCTCTCACTTTGTTCATTAAACGACTGTGGGCAACTGTAGCGATCGCCTTGCGGAAGTCAAGAAACACGGCATCTACCTGGGAGCCCGTGTCTATGGCCCTCTGAGTCTCGTGGACGAATAGCGCTAGCTGGGTTTCACACGATCGTCTTTTTCGAAAGACATGCTGATTCCTACAGAGTAGATTTCTAGTCTCCAGAAAAGTTATTATATTCGAACATTATACGTGCTCCAAAATTCTACAACTGATCGACGTTAGAGATATAGGTCTACATTTTGTGATTTGGTTTTCTACGTGATCGTCATCAGATGCGTTTGTGTTCTTAATACAGAATCATGAAAAAAATTTGTGGCCAAGACAGCCACCGTCAAAAGATGTAAAAACTCAGCAATGATCGCTAGAGTATGGTTACTGGTTTGTATTCAGGTAGGTATGTGCAAGGTTACCGTACACTGCTGTTATACATTTCTATATATTTTGATGGTGCCTATATCGTCTCTTTCAATACTGAGAATACAGACACATCTGATGATGATACCATATAGAGTAACCAAAATCAAACTGGCCTGGAAAATATTTCTTGGATATTAGCAACCCAGCTTCATTCCCCAGGAGGAGCAGATAATTTTAAGTTGGGTTGCCTAACTTAAAGTTTATTAAACACTGTTCGTTAGACCTGTTTTATTCTGCCAGTCCTGTATATCGAAACTGGTTATAAACCAAACAAAAAGGAAAAAAAAACAATAAAAGATTGTTTTGCATCGGTTAAAAACAGTCTTGGTTGCAATTTTTTATTTTTTTTTTATTTTTTAACGACGCGTTTCGCCTTATTTAAGCATCTTCAGGTTATCTTTTATAGATGGACGCGAGAGGCAGCAAGATCTGCATAACGCGTTCCCGTTCACAGGAGCGAGTAACAGTAAGATGGGGGCTCAGGTAGTAAGCATAATGCACCACAGCGTCCATCTAGAAAAGATAGATGGACGCGAGAGGCAGCAAGATCTGCATAACGCGTTCCCGTTCACAGGAGCGAGTAACAGTAAGATTGGGGCTCAGGTAGTAAGCATAATGCACCACAGCGTCCATCTAGAAAAGATAACCTGAAGATGCCTAAATAAGGCGAAACGCGTCGTTGAAAAATAAAAAAACTAAACTTGTACCCAAGACTGTTTTTAAGCAATAGTGTTAAGCACTGGTTTGCTGTTATGCCTCATATGCACTGGAAGAAAAGATTGTTTTGAAGTGCACAAAAGAAAAAATAATAATATTAGCTGTATGGATGTGTCGAAGTTAAATGTTCTCCGAAAGGGTGTATTTCCTGAATCTGGAGGGACACGTTTGTGCGCTGCAGCTGGAAGGCGGGCGGGCGCCGCCTGAGAACGAGGACGGCTGGCGGCAGCAGACGGCGCTGATCAAAGGGCCGCCGGCTTTGATGAGGGGCGGCCATCTATTGATCAGCTAATAGCGGCGCCGAGCGGCCGTGGCCAGGTCCGACTGGAAGCCGGAGTGCCCGCTCAACGCTGTTAGTTCCGCCGCGCCCGCAATTGCGGCCCCTGCTCGCCTAAAACAACATGGCGCGGAATTAGATAGGCGACCGCTGCCGCCGCCACCGCCGCCGCCGCCACTGCCTTCTCCGGGGGTTCCCCTCCAGCGGCGCGTCGCGTCGCGTCGCATCGCCACGCGGCTTTGAACCACCTCCGCATACAGCTCTGAATGCTTTCGTTTCCTTTGAAAGCGTACACGCTCCCGGAATCGTGTTTACTCTGCCCAGACCTCGTTGTCTCCCACCACGGCCATCCTGCAAGGCTGTGCGGCGGCCGTGCTAATCCGGATTGCTGCTTCATAACCGGAGACCGTGTGCGGTAACGTCAAGCGATCGACGACACCACACTTAGGCCGTAGAAAGCGAATGACGTCTATCTACGACATTGTCACCGTAAGAATAAATGTGATGTAAACATTGTACCGTGCAATCTTCCGTGTTTGCTGGAATCTCACCGGATTTCTTTCATGTGGAGCGGAAGCAAAGCTGTCTAGAGTACAGTCAAGTACGAATGGATGAGTTATATGCTGTGCGTTACGCGCACATTGACTGAGCAATAACACAAGACAACAGCTTTACCGGCACGTTTAACGTGGACAGTACAGTCCAGTCAGATGGTCCACCAAAACTGCAGTCATATGAGCAAATTCAAATGGGTCTGAGCACTATGGGACTTAACTTCTGGGGTCATCAGTCCCCTAGTACTTGAACTGCTTAAACCTACCTAACCTAAGGACATCAACCACATCAATGCCGGAGGCAGGATTCGAACCTGCGACCGTAGTGGTCACTCGGTTCCAGACTGTAGCGCCTAGAATCGCTCGACCACTCTGGCCGGCAGTCATGTGAGCAGCTGCAACTACTACGTAAAAAGAGACGAGCAGAGAAACAACATAGTTTCGAATTTTATCTAATTTTTAAAGAGAATGAAATAACATTCGGCAAAATTCCTTACCGCACGCTTCGTAGGGGGACCAGACGAAAAGCATAATATGCTCTCTTTCTTAGGTAACATACACTACTGGTCATTAAAATTGCTACACCACGAAGGTGACGTGCTACAGATGCGAAATTTAACCGACAGGAAGAAGATGCTGTGATATGCAAATGACAAAGTAAAACCAGTTCCCAACACAGTGCAGGTCTACAGAACATCTGAGAAAGACCATAAACGAAGGACGAAAAGCGGCTAAAGTCCCCGAAAAATTCTCAAATAACTATCATTCGGTAGAAGAGATGCAGGAAGAGCAACAAGGAGACCTACTGAATCTAGTGCTGGGTAGCAAGGAGAAGAAAAAGAAGAAGGAAGATGAGTACAGCCAACGGTCGACTTAAGAAGAATTGGCTGGCTCGACCACGGCATGTCACATTTGAAAAACGTTGGTCTGGCTCGACCATGGCATGTCACATTTGAAAAACGTTGGTATGGATGAAAATTACTTCACTTTACTTGGAGGGGGCGCTGAGGCACTTTATATTATTTCATTTCATATTATTTCAGTTCGTGCCAAAACTGGGCTGCTATCACGAATCAATGATGTGTTTCACACAAAACGTATTGCTTCCATTGTCGACAGGAATGATGCTAATACATCAAACTTTTAGTGAATATGTGAGAAAACTGTAGCGACACCTATGAAATTGAGGTGAATATGAATTTAATGGAATGCAATTTATTAGCAATATCCAGATTTGGCAGAATGTAAAATAATTTTGGATTTTTGGTTGGTCTCAAAATAATTATGTGCAGTGTGGAATCTGTTAAGTGACAAAAAAGCTAACGACAAACCAGGTTGATTTCTCATCCATCTCCCGACACCCATTATTATTCAGTTACATAATTTGTAGCAAAAGCTCGATCCTCAAATGCTGTGCGATTCCCTGTATCAGTCATGTTCTCTGTTGTATGATTAATAGTGTCCTATTACTATGATAAACAATGTATATAAATGTAATCCGTTTATATTACTATCATTACTGCTATGGAAAACTCTATAACTAGCTGTACACCTGTAATTTACTTAAAATGCTGTTATTTCAAAGAAAAGGCATTTTCTTTGAAACAACTGCAATTTATTTACAGCTGCTGCGTAAATGGCCACTACAAGAAACGTGCTGAAATTTACTGTACAGTGCAGCAACAAAGACTCGTACTATCACCTAAATTACATTTTAATATAGTGTAAAACCTTTATGAATTTCGAATAACTTCTTAATTCTTCTTGTAAGGCAGATTATATCATGAACCATAGCAGATGTTAAGAGATACTGCATGATACTTCTCCAGATAACTTCTACAGAGTATCATTTAAGATAGATACAAACAACAACATGTTGCAACTGTTTGAAATTTGTGAGGGACACATTATTGGAATCTCACCATTTAATAAAGCTTATCAATATTTTGCAGAGTTTTGGCGACCTCGTTCATTCTCGTATTAACACCAGTTTAAGTTATTATTTTCCTACATTCTACGTTTTGCTCAGAACTTTAGTCGAAGTTCCTGCTAATACTAATCTGATTATAGAAGCCACTTTAAGAATTGTTTCAATAAGCGATCGCTGTTCGTTTTTCAGCGATATTACTGATTGAATATGGGACAAGCTGGTGCGAGACATCTACATCTACATGTGCATCTACATGGACACTCTGGAAATGACATTTAAATGCCTCCTTCACAATAATTCTCTATTATTCCAACCTCGTACAGCACGCGAAAAAAAAGAACACCTATATCTTTCCGTGCGAGCTCTGATTTCCCTTATTTCATTACGATGATCGTTTCTCTCGAAGTAGATCGGTGTCAACAAAATATTTTCGCATTCAGAGGAGGAAGTTGGTGATTGAAATTTCGTGAGAGATTCCGGCGAAACGAAAAAGGCCTTTGTTTTAAAGATGTCCACTCCAAATCCTGTAACATTTCAGCGACACTCTCTACCCTGTTTCACGATAAGAAAAAAGTGCTGTCCTTCGTTGAACTTTCTCGAAGTACTCCAACAATCCTATCTGGTAAGGATCCCACAACGCGCAGCAGTTTTATAAAAGAGGACAGACAACGTAGTGTAGGCAGTCTCTTTAGTATATCTGTTACATTTTCTAAGTGTCCTGCCAATAAAACTCAGTCTTTGGTTTCCCTTCCCCTCACCATTTTCCACACTACTGGCCATTAAAATTGCTACACCAAGAAGAAATGCAGATGATAAACCGGTATTCATTGGACAAATATATTGTACTAGAACTGACATGTGATTACATTTTCACGCAATTTGGGTGCATAGATCCTGAGAAATCAATACCCAGAACAATCACCTCTGGCTGTAATAATGGCCTTGATAAGCCTGGGCATTGAGTTAAACAGAGCTTGGATGGCGTGTACAGGTACAGCTGCCCATGCAGCTTCAATACGATACCACAGTTCGAGTAGTGGCTGGCATATGGTGACGAGCCAGTTGCTCGGTCATCATCGACCAGACGTTTTCAATTGGTGAGAGATCTGAAGAATGTGCTGGCCAGGGCAGCAGTCGAACATTTTCTGTATCCAGAAAGGCCCGTACAGGACCTGCAACATGCGGTCGTGCATTGTCCTGCTGAAATGTAGTGTCTCGCAGGGATGGAATGAGGGGTTGAGCCGTGGGTCGTAACACATCTGAAATGTAACGTACACTGTTCAAAGTGCCGTCAATGCGAACAAGAGGTGACCAAGACGTGTAACCAATGGCACCCCATACTATCACACTGGGTGATACGCCAGTATGGCGATGACGAATACACGCTTCCAATGGGCGTTCACCGCGATGTCGCAAAACACGGATTCGACCATCATGATGCTGTAAACAGAACCTGGATTCATCCGACAAAATGACGTTTTGCCATTCGTGCACCCAGGTTCGTCGTTGAGTGCACCATTTCAGGCGCTCCTGTCTGTGATGCAGCGTCAAGGGTAACCGCAGCTATGGTCTACGAGCTGATAGTCCATGTTGCTGCAATGTCGTCGAACTGTTCGTGCAGATGGGTGTTGTCTTGCAAACGTCCCCATATGTTGAGTCGGGGATCGAGACGTGGCTACACGATCCGTTGCCTGTCATCTCGACTGCTAAAGATACGAGGCCGTTGGGATCCAGCACGGCGTTCCGTATTACCTTCCTGAACCCACCGATTCCATATTCTGCTAACAGTCATTGGATCTCGACCAACGCGAGCAGCAATGTCGAGACACGATAAACCGCAATCGCGATAGGCTACAATCCGACCTTTATCAAAGTCGGAAACGTGATGGTACGCATTTCTCCTCCTTACACGAGTCATCACAACAACGTTTCACCAGGCAACGCCGGTGAACTGCTGTTTGTGTATGAGAAATCGGTAGGAAACTTTCCTCATGACAGCACGTTGTAGGTGTTGCCACCCTCGCCAACCTTGTGCGAATGCTCTGAAAAGCTAATCATTTGCATGTCACAGCATCTTCTTCCTGTCGGTTAAATTTCGCGTCTGTAGCACGTCATCTTCGTGGTGTAGCAATTTTAATGGCCAGTAGTGTATGTGTTCCTTACAATTTAAGTTGTTCGTAATTGTAATTCCTGGGTATTTAATTAAATTTACGGTCTTTAGAATTGACTGATTTATTGTGTAAATGGAGCTTAACGTATTCCTTTCAGCACTCATGTAGCTGAACTCACACTTTTCGTTGTTTAGGATCAATTGTCAGTTCTCGCACCTTAGAGATATCTTTTCTAAATTGTTTTTCAACTTTTTTTTGGTCTTCTGATGACTTTAATAGTCCAGAAACAACAGCGTCATCTGCGAAAAACCTAAGATGGCTGCTCAGCTTGTCTCATAAATCGTTTATATAGATAAGGAACAGTAGAGGGCCTATAACAGTACCTTGGGGAACGCCAGAGATCACTTCTGTTTTACTCGATAACTTTCCGTCAGTTACCACGAGCTGTAATCTCTCTGACAGGAAATCACGAATCCAGTCACATAACTGAAGCTATATTCCATAAGCACACAATTTCACAGTGGCGTAGCGTGAGGGGAGACTTTTAGACTTAGTCTCCCCTGTATTCGTGCTTAAAAAAGATTCAATAGTAACACAAATATAAATAACTTTCTGCTAAGAGCTCTAAATGTGCTATGACGTCAGTCTTGTAACCAGCGCCGCACATCGAATATTGGTGTGTCTGCCTGCTTGAGACTCGACTGCTCTCAGTCTCTGCCTCCCGTCCCTTACCTGGCTGTGTGCGCCTGCGCCCCCTCCACTTCCCCTCTTCCGCAAAGGCCGGTGCGCTGCACTTGCTAGCAGGTATCGAGACTAGTCTCTGCCGCTTCTATGCAGGATTTCAACACGGAAGTGAACAGTCACGCGGTTTGTGTTCATAGTCATTCTTGTGAGATTTTAGTGCGTATTTTCATTGTGTCGCCAACGTGAGTGAGTGAGCAACTGAACACCTTATAGAATTTTTATTGAAAACGCCTTTTTCTACATTAACATACAGTACGAAGAAAAGTGCGAATTGAAGGACAAACGACCTACTCCCATACTCCGCGTAGTTTTAAGTTAAGCCAAACAAAAACTCACTTTTCAGACAGCCTGGTACGAAAAGTATACTTGGCTGACTGCGAATGCAGTTAATAACAGACTACACTAGTTATATACGTCTTCTGTTTGGTGGTGAAAAGAAATGGTGCAATGAGGGCATTTGTACAATAAAGAACTTTGACCGGAAAGCACCAAAGCATCAGATATCAAAACGTCACCTGCAGAACAAAGAATTATTTCAGTTATTGGGCAAAAGTAGAATTGAGCACGCCCTTTCTGAAGCCGCTCGTCTGACAGCAATAAAATACAACGAACAAGTTGCATACAACAGGAGAGTATTGGCTTGTATTATTCAGGCAATTGTAGTTCTTTGTAAACAAGAACTAATCTTTCGCGGCCATTGAGAGGATGAATCCTCCAGCTACAAAGGGTTTGGAATTGTTGGGTTTACTAGCTCAAGGAGAGCAGTTAATCCAAGACCATCTGTTATAATCTTCAACCTTTAAAGGAACTTCTCCAGATATACACAATGATGTAATAGAAATGATAACTCTGGCAGTTAATGAGACAATAAGATCTGAAATTCAGAACTGTAATTTCATTTCGATTCAAGCTGATGAAATATTAGGCGTGTCATGCCAGAGTCAAATGAGTATAATATTCAGATACTGTATTGCAGACAAAATTGAGGAAAGATTCGTTGGATTTTACGATGTTTCTGGAGATAAAACTGCTAAAGGTTTGTCAAACATTATTCATGCAGTATTGAAAGAATGGAATGTGGAAAGAAAAGTGGTTAGTCAAACATATGATGGCGCTTCCGTAATGGCGGGAAGAGAAAAAGAGGATTACAACAATTGGTGAAGCAGTTCTGTCCCTATGCGCTGTTTATTCATTGTTCGCACTGATTTTGGTACTGTTACATGCCTCCAGAATCATATGACAAGTACGCATGTTTGTAATTGCTTTTACTGCATTCCATTCGTTTTTCAGCAAATCATCAAAACGCACTGTATAGCTAAGAGAAAGGATTTAAACTGCCACATGCAAGAAACACTCACTGGAACTTTCATTCCAGGGCAGTTTGAACAATATCTAGTCATTTCTCAGAGCTATCTAGTGTTTTTATTTATACAATTGATGATACAGACTCTGAGTAGGACCTTGAAAATGCACTGTGTAACATATACGCTGATGTGAAAAAACACTTATCTCCAAGAATACTCTTAAAGTACATTGTCAACAATGATTTAGACTCTGTTTATGAAGAAACAACGAAGTTCCTGCGTTTGGTTTTGACCCTACCTGCAAATACAGCAGGGCGTGAACGAAGCATGAGTACTCTTAAACGAGTGAAGAATTATTTAAAGAATTCAATGTCCAACACCCGGCTGTCGTGTTTGAGCACGTTAGCAATAGAAAAGACACTACTTCGAGAGCTATCCAGTGATCAGATCTTTGTAGACCGAGTTATAGACTCATTCGTGGAAAGAAAAGACAGGTGCATTGCACGTGTGTACAAGAAAATGTAAGTGCTTCTTCTCTTGCTGCTGGAGTTCTACAAATTTGTCATCGTTTCTTGAACAAATTAGTTATTATTATTATTATTGTTATTATTAGTGGCGGCGGTAGTGGTGGTAGTAGTAGTTGTTGTTTTTGTTGTTTTATTTGATACATTTTGTTTCATTTGTTTAACTTATTGTTTATTGTACTATTTTGTCTACCTATAATAAATGTAGAGTCTCCCCAACCTTTACAACCACGCTAGGTCACTGCAATTTCAATACACGTTTGAGTCATAGCTCAATGTGAGTTGAGACATTAGCATTTGGAGAAGGAATCAGGTGTTCATTCGTTGCCTCACGGAGGCACAACCTTTGCGGTTGCCAGACGTGATTTAGTGAACAGTGGAAACCAGGGACACGGTGGCCGGCCGAGGTTTCAGAGCCGACTACTGCCGAGTTGAGTCCGTTTCCTACGCTCCAGTAACGCCACCAGTTCAGTGGTCGGTCTGTCGTCACCGTCGGAGCAGATGAAAGATGAAATTTCAGCGAACCGGTTAGTGTACTGCAACTGGCATCAAAGCATGGCCACAAGGCGGACGCGGCTTTGTGAACAGCTGCAACTGCATTTCGAGGTCTGTCCCGTTTGAGTGGAGAGCGCCGTCAAGGAAGAATTGATGGTAGACCGCCCAACGCTCGAGGCCTCGTTGCTTGACTGAGCACGGCAGAGAGAAATCGCAGCAATACGGCGCTCTAGGCATGGCTTAGTGCAACAGCCTGAAGGTTAGCAGGGAAAGTAATCCAATTCTCTCTTTGCCTACATATGAGCGGGTGATCGAGTCTAATGGTACAGAAGGTTGCAGCAGTACTATTGCTAAACAAAAGCAGTGCGCTATGTATGCTTCTGACATGTTTGAAGTTTGAAGGTAAATTCTATGTCTTGTAGAACAGCTTCTGTGAAGTTTGGAAGGTAAGAGACGAGGTACTGGCAGAATTGAAGCTGTGAGGAGGTGTCGTGAGTGGTTCTTGGGTATCTCAGATGATAGAACACTTGCCCGCGAAAGACTAAGGTCCCGAGTTCGAGTCTCGGTCCGGCACACAGTTTTAATCTGCCAGGAAGTTTCTATGTCTTGTGTTTTTGTTTTGGTTTTTTAAAGTAGCTGTTATTCCATAACATGTCATAAAATGCATTCAATGTCATAACATGTTGATGCGACCGTGGTCTTCAGTCGGACTGAGACAGCTGTCACCAGAATCCAATTCAGCACATTTCCTCATTCTTGGTTTAATGAGAGTCTATGATGTTGTGTGTCATGTGCAAGTCTCATCTCCCCATAACTACTGCAACCTACATACATTTGAAACTCTTCACTGCATTTAAGCCTTGGTCTCCCTGTAACATTTTTACTCTCCATACTTGCACTTCCTTATCTTTCATGTTATCATGCCTCATTTTATAGCCTCTTTCGTTCTGTCGTAATTTGTTGCTTTTTTCCTGCGCACCTAGCCATACTCATCTACTAACTATATCGTCTTCTTTCCTAATCTACTCTCGCAGCGTCGCCTAACCTAACTCACTCTCATTTTCAATAGACTTTCATCTTTCTCACGTTCTTTAACGATACAACCCACTTCGTTCTACCAAATATCCAATACTATTTACCGTCTATGACCATTACACCTCCATTTTGACCCTTCTCCCTCAATCTTATCCAAATTTCTTCATCGTTCGCTTTGCTGTGTGCTGAATGTACAGACTGGTTGACATGGGAGATATGATGTTCGATTCCATGGGAGTGATTGAGCCCGACAACGGTGATATAATACAGGACAGCCGGCCACGGTGGCCGAGCGGTTCTAGGCGCTTCATCCCGGCACCGCGCTGCTGCTACGGTCGCAGGTTCGAATCCTGCATCGGATATGGAAATGTGTGATGTCCTTAGGTTAGTTAGGTTTAAGTAGCTCTAGGGGACTGATGACCTCAGATGTTAAGTCCCATAGTGCTGAGAGCCATTTGAACCATTTTTTAATCAGGGACCGAAAGAACGTCAACATTGGCCATAATACCATCTGTCTTTTTTATTGTAGCTCTTTCAGCCAACAGTGCAGCTATCATCAGTACCTTAAAAGTAGTCATCTAGATTCAACGTAATTATAGCAACATACATTCCAATATAACTTAGGAATGTAGAAGCATCAGTTCATGACCACCTATTACACCCATTGATAGCGGCACTGTCAGCTAACATCTACATCTGCAACATAAAAGATGATACTACGGCCGACCCGCTTTCTTCGTCGCATGGGGTCATGCTACGACCCAACATGACACTTTTTGGGGCATTCCATGCCTTTCATGTCGTCTTACAAATGCAGTCACTCGTATTGCTTGCGAATGAAGGAGTTTTGCCAGGCGCAAATCAAATTCCAGCGCTGTTTGAACGACCGCCTATCTGGCTCCCGGTCAGCCTGCTTGTGGTTTGTGGACGGTTCCCCACCCTCATGTGGTCAAATGCAGGGTTAGTTCTCAGTTTCACGTCCGAAATACTAATCCGTTTCAAGCGCATGAACAGGAATTTGTTCCAATTTGATTGAATCGTCTCCTAAGGCATCTCAAATGTCACAATTGAATTAACAAGATCGAATCTTAACTTGGGGTGCATCTGCATTTTGAATACGTAAGCAGATAAAATGAGGGCATCAACAGGTCAAAGGTTACAGCGTAATAGACACAAGGGTTAACTGAACGAGGTGGAGCAAGGTATAGAAAGCCGTGAATCATATCCCCATGTGCCTATGCATATTTAAATTCTACGTAGTTACTTAAGGCAAATACTGGGATGGTTCGATTGAAAAGGACTCGGGTGGTTTCCTTCCTCCATCTGAGCATGCGTTTGATCTGTTATAGTCTCGTCTTCGGTGTGATGTTAGACATTAATCTTCCTTTTTTCTGTGAGAGATACTTTTTTCTGTGAGACATCCTCCCTTTCAGGTATTATAGTGACTGTGACTACAGGATTTGCGTTCGGTGGTAGGATAACAGCGAATCTGCTAAATAACAGACGATCAAATATGTCCACTTTCTTCTTTTTTTAATCTAATAACTCCAACACTTTATTGCAATTCATTTCCAGTCGTTAGATAACTTTTGCCAAGTTTTTATGCCCTTGCTTAGTACAATGAAGGAAAAAATCGCAACACTAGAAAATAATTAGTGTAGAGTAAAGGAATATCGGGAATATATTTGTCTCGGTAACATATATAAGTGATTAATATTGCAAAATCACACGTTAATGTAAGCGCGAGATAAGCCATTGTAGATGTGAAATGCTGGTACACAAGTAACCGGTGAAACCGCCAGATCGTTGAATGCAAGCAAGCAAATTTGCATTCATTGTGTTGTACAGATGCCGGATATCGGTTTGTAGGAGGAGTTCCATGCCTGTTACACTTGGTCGACCAATACAGGGGTGATTAATGATGTTCTTGGATGACGCTGAAGTTTTCGTCCGACGATGTCCCATATGTGTTCGATTGGAGGCAGATCTGGTGATCGAGCAGGCCAACATCTCGACACTCGGTAGAGCACGTTGAGTTATAACAGCGGTATGAGGGCGAGCGTTATCCTGCTGGAAGGCAACCCCTTGAATGCTGTTCATGACTGGTGGCACAACAGGTCGAACCACCTGACTGACGTACAAATCTGCAGTAAGTGTGCGTGGGATAACATAAGAGTGCTCCTGTTGTCATTCGAAATCGCATCCCAGACCGTAACTCCAGGAGCAGAGCCAGTGTGTCCATCACACGGACAGGTTGTTTGCAGGCCCTCAAATGGTCTCCTTCTAACCAACACATGACCATCATTGGCACCGAGACAGAATCAGCTTTCATCAGATAACATAACAGACCTTCACCTTGACCTCCAATAAGTTCTCGCTTGACATCACTGAAGTCGCAAATGGCAATGTTTTGGAGTCAGTGGAATACACACGGCGTGTGGCTATGAGCTGTCCTTTAAGTAACCGATTTGTAACAGCTAGTTTTGTCGCTGCGGTACCAACTGTTGCAAAATCTGCTGCTGCAGCTGCAGTACGATGCTACAAAGTCGTACCGTGAACACGATGGTCTTCCTTCTCGGTAGTACCAGGTGGCTTTCCAGAGCCCAGTCCTGTAGCAACCGTACTGCCCCGTGATCACCGCTGCCAGCAATCATATACAGTGGCTAAATTCCTGCCAAGTCTTTCTGCGGTTTCGCAGGAGGAATATCCAGCTTCTCGTACCCCTATTCGACCTCGTTCAAACTCAGTGACATGCTGATAGTGGCGTCTTTGTCACCTTCAGGGCATTCTTGACTAACATCAACGAACCAGGCCCAATCTTATACCTAACTGACTCTCACGACCGCTTCAGCACGTAATTTAAAACAAACCTGATGTGCATGGTCATAGTAGCGTTACTATCGCTACTCTTATAGGACTGGCGCGAAATATGAATAGACATTATCGTTCAGACGTAGAAACACGCCTGACAAGTTTAGGTTATGGAACAAAGTGGAACAATTGCAGCCGTTCTTTCGATGTTATCAGTTTCGGTGATTCGATACACCATCTTCAAGCCTTAACTGACGCTGAGGGGGTTAACTCCAGTCGCATACACTATTCCATCAGTGAACAACTTCAATGAACTGTTTTCCGTGGACTGTAACGACATTGTCCCTCCAGCCATTAACTACCACCTAGTTGATGGCTGTAGCCAAAACATCATTGTTACAGAGTCCGGAAAAGAATTCATAGATGCTGACCACTGATGGAATCGTGTGTACGACTGCAGTTAACACCCGCAGTGTCAGCTAAGGCTTGCAGATGGTATATTGAATGACGAAAACTGGTAGCTGTATAATAAATAAAGTCGAAAGGACGGCTGCAGGTGTTCCATTTATTACGTAAATGAACGGTCGAAGTCCTTCAAACCTTCAGTCAAAAGGATGGACACACAAAATCTTTAGTTTATGTCGCTCATCTCCTTCTCGGTATTCCAATTTTTTCCGTCAGTGTATTAATGGTGATCGATTGGCTCATTTTCTTTTAATTAGCCCTGGGTAAGTAAAATTAATAAGGACGTCTGTGCTTTCTGTTAAGTTATCTATCTGCAATGAAGACCTAGTAGTTCTCCGAACCTGAAATAAACTTTTCCGACTCTCAGAATGTTCTGCACTAAGTCAATGCGTAATCACGGATCGAAAAAAATCGTACAGAATACTTTTTTGTTGTCTAAAGATGGGCAACTACTGTAATGGATGTGAAATCGGAATTCGGTGCAGGTTACTAGCCGTTCGACCTCTTTCCAACAATTCGTACTTGCCGGTTACTAGCGGTTTGACCACTTTCGAAAAATTCAAATTCTACAAAAATCAGTATTCAGTTCTCACATTATATAGAATTATTCATCTTACAAACATTATCTATGCAAGGATTAAATGTTGACGATTGTATCAAATATTACAGTCACTATACTGCACGTTAATAACTCTCAAGTTACTTTCTTCGATCCGTAATTCAATAAAACGAGAACATGTCTACTCTTTCCTTTATGACATCCTTCCCAGAATAATTGTTTCTTTCCTTTTTCCTCACCCCCAAAAGCCTCGGAGAGAGGAATGCAAACCAAGAAACTCTGAGCACTGTAACATCCACGTGACAAATTTTTGGCTACGAGAGGAAATTATGCCTCTTACAGTTATAAACATTATCTATTCGACGCATGAAAAAACAGTGAAAACTTGTAAATATTAATTATTTATATAATATTCTATGATATAATTGGACATATCGATGCGTATCATACAAAGACAATGATAATTGTAAAGTGGTTTTATGATCTGCGTTTGTCTTCCTTTGTTTTTACCTTTTGTTGGTTGGCTTTTGTAAGTTGCGGACGCATATCAAACTGAGGTCTGTTATTTGTTAATTATTACTTGAAAATAGAGTTCATTGTTATTATAAATATGAGTGAATAATTATTTGTAACTTTAATTCCTCTCTCAGTAAGCATTATTTGTGTTAATTATTTCTTTCCGCTGCAACGAGCGCAGCCATTGATGATAGCGATTTGTATCGCGTTTTTTGTCTGTTTTCCTTAGAAACAAATCAAATGTTTGCTTGATGAGGTCTAAATACTGCACAATATGAAAGTGTATTTTACAGCGTTTAATAAACGTTTTAAATATTTACTTATTTGCTCTAACAATAGAAAGTCTCTATCAATTGTCTGCCGCCATCTTATCAATTATCACAGCGGCAAATTCAAATTACGCAACTCTGCAGACATAAATGCCGAACGTAATACAAATGTGTAAAAATAAATGTGCGCCGGTGGTTCCGAACTGATTTTAATGAAAATAATTCGAAGCAGATTGGTTCTTTAAAAACAGTGCTCATAGCACGATCGTTATAACAAACTTTTCTAGCTGATGTATGGAGCCGAAATTAATTACGCACGACTTGCGAAGAATATTGTTTCAGGTAACATATGTCAGTGTTGTGCGCGGCCGATATTCGGTGGTTTTAATGATCATTTTGCTGAAGATAACGGTTTCCATCATAATCCACAGTTGTATAGAATCTGTTGTATGAACTGTGATTTAGTGACACTTACACAACTTACAGACAACACTTTAACACGACGTTAACTTGGAGTTCTTTAGCAACTTGACCAAATCTTTAGCCGGGAGAAAAATTATGTAGTAATTACTCAATGTAATTTACAAATTATTTAAATACCAAACCACTGAATAATCCAGCGAACGCCGCAGCACAAAGCACTCTCCGGAATAATTCATTGTGCATTTTTTCTTTGGTGCACTATGGTGACGGGACGTCTCTCACGATAGAGTGCAAACAGTTTCCTCATGAAAAGTGACTGCAGCCAGGTAATTAGTAACTGAAACTTTTCGTTCAATCTCGTAAAATGTTGTCCAAACCTCACTATTCTTTCCCCGTGGCTTACCCTCACTGATTCGTCCATTTCCTACGTTGTGTATCAAATGCCGTGTTCCTTGCGCCAACTCCTCCAGGTGTGACAATGCCCCTTTGTCAAAAAAATTTACCTGACACATTGCAGTCGTAATATGCACGTTTGACTGTCATTTGCTTACGGTCATACCAAAGTTACGTTTGTGAAAGTGACGTCCGCATCGACATATTTTATAGGGGCGCTTTGGTGTCTTCGGTGAAGTTGTCCACCCTGCCGAAGTCGATCTTCATGGGCAACCCGTGTCCAAACGGACGGCGTATGGCTTACAATAAGTACTCAAAACCATCTTCTGTGTGATAAGTAATGGTAATTTAACAGAAAGGCCTCTCCTTGATGTAGCGGTGTGCCGTCCTTTTCCACGAACTGTAAGGGAACTCGAGAATGAACGGGATACTTAATGTGCACAAGAGAACACTTCTTAAAGGTACACAAATCACCTTGTAGTATAACCTATCTATTCGAAAATCACTTAAAACTTTATATTATGTATTTTTAATAGCTTTTTCAAGATGCTGTAACACCCCACCCGTCACTTAGCTGGTTTTGGCGTGTGTTCACCCCAACTAACTGACTAACAGATCAACAGAGAGTGCAAAACTGCCGCAATATCGGATAACGCAAAAAAGTAATATGGCCCTGTGACTCCTGATTGAAGTGTGGTGGCAGTGTTGACATTAATTTATTCAGAATTGATCACTTTTAATTAAAAAGGGGTGCACATTGATGTTATATCCAGCTATTGAACACCAGATGCAAATGTTGAAGACAAAATTAATTAAGAAAGTGACTTGGGATTTCAACTACTTGATTGAAAACAGATGCAGTCGATTAGCACAAATTTATTTTTTAACTCCCGACCTTCAATCATCACATTATAAGACTCTCCTATCAGGCAGTAGTAATAAATTGCGTTCGCGTGGAGTAAAGCGCGACAACTCAAAAGTAATTCCTATCGACTGACCCAGGCGTAATGCGAAGTGTGAGAAGAATTCTACAATACACGGCCTTGAAATCCTCGTGGAAACTTGGCCGACGTGATGCAACAAATTAATCAGTGGCCGGAGCGGGCGCAATATCACCGAATACAGCGTGACGGAGCGGCGTCATTGTGTGGACGTCGGCCGACCTCGTGGTGCTGCAAGGCTGCGCTCGTCTATCCACTCCTAGCTATCTTGCTCAGTACATAGCTGGACCAAAACTTTGTATCTCCAAGCTCAATCGTTACATTTGCTAAGTCCTAAACTGCAGAGATGCTCACTCTTTCTCAGGCAAGCTGAGTAAAGAACGCCACGTCCGCACTCTAGGCAAGCTGGGAACGGAAGACTACTACGGGGACTTCTCCAAGTCTGCTCTTTGCCTCAGTTTCCCCTCCAGCAAAATCACTTACGCCAATTGCAGCGCAAGTCGCTTTAATTATGTGTCGCTTCCCAGTGCTGACCAATGCCTGCTCTGGGAAGTGAACAAATTCCCACAAAATTTCCCTTCCTCTCAACTTCTTCTATTTAGCTCCTCCCAAGCCACCCATCAAGGTTAGCGTCTGCACAAACACAAATTTTTCCGGAATTCTGACTCCCAGGAGAGTACATCAAATTCCCCGATCCTACATTCCCATCAGAGGCCGGCGTATTTCATCCTGTCGCTCTTCACCTGTTTTACTACAGACTCTGCGGACGGTGAATTCAGCGTGAAGTTGCTATAGTCATGAACACGCATATTTTGACCTCTGTTGACCGCTCCACCGTAGCTTTGCACGGCTTTCTCGCACGTTTCCCTGAAAACGGGACGACGGACATTTATCAACAGGCGTACAAGTTCTCCGTCTGCTTACCGGTACACCAGCATGGGGTCGGGGTCAACCACACACGCTGTCACTCATCTTAAAGTGGCTGGAGGCCGCTCCGCGTTACTGCTTTCTCAGAGCTTGAGCTGACCTAAGCTGCCTATTGTCGCTTCCTTTCGCCGTTCCCCAGCCGTCCACGATCAACTCTAAATACTCCCCTGGGGTAAACTAGCGTCCAGTAAATCGACTCGTTTCCACAAAGTTTTCATGTCATGTGAATTATTTTAAAACCATCACCCGACATTAATTATTTCAGTACGTCCATACTATACCCTGTACAAGATGCATTGTGCCTTGACAGTCATTTTGTTCAGCCCTACTGTTCGCTCAACGTGAGTTAGGTGATGTTTAAATGAGTTCATACAAGGGGCATAGTTCTTGCCATCTTACAATGCTTGCACTTCTTCGTTCTGGCCAACCCAGGGGGCAGAAAGAGACAATGCATTTTTTGTGAAATTATTGCATAAACGTTGAAATTATTAGGAATATCACCTCAAAATTAAGACTTAAAGTTGTTTAAGAAACAGTTTAGACTAAGGAACAAGGACTCTTCAAAAAATCTTAACAGTAAGAGAATGTTTCAATGTCATTTTGAAAAATGTACAGCTGCTTTTAATGCTTGACACCAATTTACTGTTACTGTTACTTCACTGAATCCCATTGTTCGCCCACCAGATGTTTTTTCCTGCTTGGGAATAAACAACATAAGACTAGTAATAAAACCTGTAACCGAGCCCTGACCAGCTAGACTTGTTTGGTCAAATCTGTGTGGTAAGCCATTTCCTTATGGTACTGACAGGCTAATGACCTGACAATGAGGCGTTTCGTCGTTGGACAACAAAAGTCTGCTCTCCATTGACTTCTGGTATGCTACCAGCTCGTCTTCTTGTTCTCCAGTGAACACATTTTTAAATTTTGCTGTCCGATCTGTCAACTCTGTAGTTGGGATTGTTCTAAGCTTTACGAACGTGTTTCTTCTTAAAAGCTTTTGAAACTCTTATTTCAGAAGACAGAACGACTGAAATTGACATTTCCATCGATTCAATACGCAAAAGCTGTATATCAGACTTTTTAATGTAAGTTCATACCACCTGGAGAAGCAAGGGACAAAGGAGAAATAGGTAGTATGACATTTACTCGAATTAAAAAGTAAAGAGGCAGAACGGGATGCTATCCCATTCTGCCCTGTCCCTTTCCACCTTAAAAGCACGTTTAATGTTAGCAACTTTTATGGAGCATATTAACTGACAGATTTAATCGTATCATGTAACTGACGTAAAGCGAATGGAATGAACTTCAAGATTACATGTCATTTAAGGCCGTACATTTAAGAATTAACACCTTGTGTTGCGTTTAACTTCATCAGATGTTATAAAAACGCAACTGGGAGTATTGAGGACAACCGTTCCCGTACAAGTCCTTTTCTATAGGAAGTCAAAATGTGCGCCGCCCATTCCCTCCCATTCACAGATATAGTTACATGTCACTACAATAGGTCGCAGCACTCTCCAGTTTAGAGCGCAGCACAATCCCATTGTGGTCTGCTATCCCGTTCTACCACCAGATCCCCGTCCACCTTCGTAGCGTAGCGGTAGCGTTACCGCCTACAATGCAGGGGACCCAGGTTCGATTCCCGGCAGAGGACTGGGTGTTGTATGTCCTTCATCATCATTTTCATCATCACTGACTCGCAAGTCGCCGATGTGACGTCACCTAAAAAGGACTTTCAACACGGCGGCCGAACTCCCCCGAATGGGGCCTCCCAGCCAACAATGCCATACGATCATTTCCATACCAGATCCCCGATATGGATCCTACACCACCGTACGGAATCGTATTACACACTAACAGAGAAGCATCTGTTTGTTAAATAAATTCATTCTTACCTTTGCTCAGCATACACCTATGTCTGTTACGATAGCTCAAAAACTGCCAACATTTTTTTAAATTTTTTATTTTTGTTATTGCTGTGACGACTGTAAAGCGAAATACCGTGAAGCGTGATTGAGCGCTTACATTAGTGCTAAGGCTTTTTTGTAGACTGGAGCACGAAATCTCAGCGGACGCGATGGAGTTGCGCCGAGATCACGAGTAGCGTGATCGCCGTCGATCACGATGGCAGAGGCGATCGCTCTGGACCAGGCGAGCAAAAAGTGTGTAGCGCTGGCAGCGAAAGTGGCGTTGCGCCGTTATCTGGCGCCGCCTTTTTGCCGCACGCCCTCCCACGTGCTGCCCCGGGACGGCGCCGGCCGGCCTCGACTCCCAGCGAGGAACGGCCGCAGACACAGCCGGGTCCGCTCCTTCCGGGAAAGGCGGGCCCGCGCAGTCGCCGCTGTTCTTAGGAGAGCGACAGGCGGTCAGAAAAAAGAGAGATACGGAAACGGAACCCCGCGAGTGGCGCTTTGCAGTCTAGCCATCGAAAGAACTTCTCGCTCCGCACGTTTCTCTAACGCTTCCGTATGTCCACGGCCTGACATCGTCATTGTCGGTGCTGATCGCGCATCATACTTCCAAAACCAATATTTCCACCTCTGCATGAGGTACCAAGTGTTTATAGCTAAAAATGTAGTGCTACTGACGGCGTGGTCTGTAATCACCGTATGGCAGCGAAGCTTGATGGATTTTCTAATGCGTTAATGCGAAATAAATTTACGCTGCAAGAAAACAGTTCCAATTTTGGCCACCAGATGCAAAGCTGGCGTTGTGCATGCGAAAAAGACGTACAGAAATGTTTCGATGTGTAATAGATCAGGAGCGGGAGGTGGGCAGATAAGGTCAAATGTAATGCTGATTTCTGTATTGACCGTCGCTCACAGAATTTTGTAAATATGAACACCGGAGACGTCGGCGAAATGCTGCATCCGTAAAAGGACGAGATCAAAAGTTGCTCGCAGAATTTCTGGTGGAATCTGACCAACGTGTTTCTTTGAACCGGCCTTCAGATCTACATCTACATCTACGTTATTACTCTGCTATTCACAATAAAGTGCCTGGCAGAGGGTTCAATGAACCACCTTCAAGCTGTCTCTCTAGCGTTCCACTCTCGAACGGCACGCGGGAAAAACGAGCACTTAAATTTTTCTGTGCGAGCCCTGATTTCTCTTATTTTATCGTGATGATCATTTCTCCCTATATAGTTGGGTGACAACAGAATGTTTTCGCAATCGGAGGACAAAACTGGTGATTGAAATTTCATGAGAAGATCCCGTCGCAACGAAAAACGCCTTTCTTTTAATGATTGCCACTCCAATTCACGTATGATGTCTGTGAAACTACCTCCCCTACTTCGCGATAATACCAAACGAGCTGCCCTTCTTTGTTCTTTTTCGATGTCATCCGTCAGTCCCACCTGATGCGGATCCCACACCGCACAGCAATACTCCAGAATAGGGCGGACAAACGTGGTGTAAGCAGTCTCTTTATTAGACCTGTTGCACCTTCTAAGTGTTCTGCAAGTGAATCGCAGTCTTTTGTTTGCTCTACCCACAATATTATCTATGGGATCGTTCCAATTTAGGTTATTTGTAATTGTAATCCCTAAAGTATTTAGTTGAATTTACAGCCCTCAGATTTGTGTGACTTACGACGTAATGGAAATTTAGCTGATTTCTTTTAGTATTCATGTGAATAACTTAACACTTTTCTTTATTCAGGGTCAATTGCCTCTTTTCGCACCTTACAGATATCTTACCTAAATCATTTTGCAAGTCGTTTTTATCACCTGATGACTTTACAAGACGGTAAATGACAGCATCTTCCGCAAACAATCTAACACGGCTACTCAGATTGTCTCCTATGTCGTTAATATAGATCAGGAACAATAGAGGGTCTATAACACTTCCTTGGGCAACGCCGGATATTACTTCTGTTTTACTCGATGACTTTCCGTCTATTACTACGAACTGTGACCCTTCTGGCAAGAAATCACGAATCCAGTCGCAGTTTGGTTAGAAGACTCTTGTCAGGAGCCTTGTCGAAAGCCTTCTGGAAATCTAAAAATATGGAATCAATTTGACATCCCCTATCGATAGCACTCATTACTTCATTAGTATAAAGAGCTAGTTGTGTTTCACAAGAACGATATTTCCTGAATCCGTGATGACTATGTGTCAATAACTCGTTTTCTTCGAGGTACTTCATAATGTTCGAATACAGTATATGTTCTAAAACCCTACTGCAAATCGGCGTTAGAAATATAGGCCTGTAATTTATCGGATTATTCCTAGTTCTCTTTTTGGGTACTGGTGTGACTTGAGCAATTTTCCGGCCTTTAGGTACGGATCTTTCTGTGAGAGAGTGGTTGTATATAATTGCTAAATATGGAGCCATTTTATCAGCATACTCTGAAAGGAATCTGACTGGTATACAATTTGGAGCGGAGGCCTTGCCTTTATTAAGTGATTTAAGCTGCTTTGTTACACCGAGAGTATCTACTTCTATGTTTCTCATCTTGGCAGATATTCTTGATTGGAATTCAGGAATTCAGGCAGAGACCAAACGTTTCCCAGGTAAACGAGTTGTTTTATACATACGAAGAGCCAAAATTCATATGAATGCAGATCAGCACAATTTACAGGACATGCATCTGGAAAACCTCTGGAGATAGCACGTTCGTGGAAGATTGAATTAAGCAGTGGGCGAACGACATGAGGCGTGGTTGGTTGTTTGGGAGAGGGGACCAGACAGCGAGGTCATAAGTCCCATCGGATTAGGGTAGGATGGGGAAGGAAGTCGGCCGTCCCCTTTCAAAGGAACCATCCCGGCATTTACCTGCAGCGATTTAGGAAAATCATGGAAAACCTAAATCATGATGGCCAGGCGCCGGTTTGAACCGTCGTCCTCCCGAATGCGAGTCCAGTGTGCTAACCACTGCGCCACCTCGATCGATCATGAGGTGTGACCCCACTTCATATTTAACGCAGAGGATAGATGAGATGGAAGATGAACTTACATATATTTTGCACAAGAAATTGTACAAAGGAAACCGATATACTCCTTCACAATTTCTTCCAACTGAAGTACATCACACATACACAGGATGAACACAAACCAGAATCATCATCACATGGAAAACCCTACCACACTCGTAAATGTGAACAGTACATCAAACCAGTCAAATTTGTTTCAGGAGGCACTATTCACCCCGGAAAAAAGGGTCAAGGAAGAGACTGAATCAATACACATCGAAACAATCAGGCCACAGACCAACACAAAATTCAGAACTACCGGACCCAGACTTATAAAAGTAGACAAATTAGATGAGGAAAAATCTGAGGGAGAGACATGTGATATTTGCAACGATGTCAACGTGCGTCTAGAAACAACCTCCAGTACCAACATCAACAACGACAACATAATACACACAGTCAGTTCCACACAAATCACCAGCATCGCCGACACCACGCCAGCAAGCACCACCAACATCAGTGAAAAACGTTTGAAGGCAATAAGCAATGAAGAAGCGTGTAACAAAACGGAATGTAGCCGTGTGACATCCCAAAGAGGTCTTAAAATGTCTCCCAATCAGCGGCCAACACCAAGCCACAATCAGTCTTGTACAACCTCATGAGACCGCACCAGAAACCAACACCTAATTATGATAATTTAGAATTTAACTTACCTTTAAGTAGGCTAGAGAAAAAAGAGATACCGCAGACAGCACACAGGATGCTATTTAGATTGTGCCATCCAAAGGGAGATTCTGTTTTCCAGTAATTGAGCAAACAGACAGAATCATCCTAAGGACAGAAAATATTCCCACATTAGCAGAGCTGCTGCTCGACCTCATGCTCCAGGTCTGCCTGCGCAGGTCAGAATCTTTCGACATGGACAAAATATATACAGATCATGTAAGAGCACATGGTCGGTCATATTTCGATTACACACAGACTGGCAGCAAATGATTTTCACACGTAAAACACCCAGAACACATAGACAAAAAATCAATATCTTACAACATAATAAAAAAAAATAGTACAGCAGCCAGCGTGGAAATCCCTAAAATAGCACAAGACTTGCAGGCAGACATCATGTGCTTACAAGAACCTTATAATAGAAATGGGCAATTGATATGTCTACCAAAACATACTACCACAATAACAGGCAACAATAACTGTAAGGCTGCAATAGTAATTCTAAATAGAACTTATAACATACTTAAGGTAACACAGTTATGCAATCAACGCTTGGTTACCATAGGGATAACTAATGGGAACATCACATGGGTTATTGCATCCATGTACGCCCAATACAGCCATCAAATACAGCTCTGGAACTCAGACAAAACAGATAACAGAGGTCGCATAATCACCGACCTAATACAAGAAGCGCAGTTACACGTAATGAATACGAAAGGACGTATACCGACATATGCAGGGTTGTATGGTACGAGTAGTAATATCGACTTTACGCTAGCAAATAATGCAGGAATGGCATACGTAACAAACTGGACTGTACACGACAACATAACCAGTAGTGATCACAATGTCATAACATACACACCAACTCACACTCAATACACAATGACCAAATCACACACCAGACACTTGTTGTTGCACAAAGCAGCCTGGAACAAATTAACGGAAATTATCCAAAAACATCAATGGAAGTATCGATTATAGAGCACACAAGTTAACACAGGTAATACAACATGTCAAAACACTTCAATACTGACGGCAAAGAACACAAAATGCTCACCAGTACCATGGACCAACGAACTCACGAGGTTCAAACAAGATGCAACGAGCTAGCGAAAATTATATCAAAGGGCGATAGCAGATAGGGACAGACGAATAAGACTTGAAGCATATAGGCATGCACAAGACTTACATAGACAGTCCCTATGCAACACGCGTAGACAACTATAGGAGCTATTTGTAACAACACAAACAGAGCAAAATATATGGGGGGGGGGGAACCATACATTTACTGACAGAGAAGATAAAAACGCCACTAGTTCTGGGAACGCTAAGTCAGGATGACGGCACGATGACGAGGGGATGGAGAAATACAGCGGAGTTTCTGCTGTATAAACAGCTCCCTGATGACGTTATCGATACAGACACACAATATCATGCAACACTAAGAGAAAACCTACACACACCATACAACACTGCAACCGTCACCTGTCCTAGCAATCTCGGAGCTCAAAAACAAGACAGCACCTGGACCAGATGGTATCCACTCGGGAACACTGCAAAAACTAGCACCGCAGATCACTCCGTTCCTAACAACGTTACTGAACGATGCCTTACGGGTGGGCAGGGTACCTACAGTATGGAAAACCACCAAAGCAGTCATTGTTAAGGAATCAGCGGACAGGGATCCTTCAGATCCAAAGACTTACAGGCCAACATGCCTAATGAACACTCTATCAAAGATTCAGGAGAAGCTACTGTGTAAGCGCCTGCAAACACACAGAGCTCTCAGGGGTATGAGCCAACACCAATTCGGCTTCAGAACTGGCAGGTCAATAGACGATGCAATAAACCAGCACATAGTTAACACCACAAAACAGAAATACGCCATGACAATAATGATTGACATTGCCGGAGCATTTGATAATCTCTGGTGGCTAGCACTGTTTCAGAGGCTAAGACATCTGTAGGTACCGCAGTCACTGTACAACAGTTTTCTAGACTGCTGTAAGGACCGAGTAGTCGAATGGCAGATGGACAGCCGGAAAGTAATTAAAGGAATTACCAAAGGCTGTCCTCAACGGTCGATCTGCGGCCCCATCTTCTGGGACATAACAATCGAACCCCTCCTACAACTTCAGGATTGGGATTACAGGACAGACGGAATTGTCGCCTACGCAGATGACCTATTAGTTGTAGTCACTGCAAACAACAGAGCCAGTTAGAAGAGAAAGGAATATTACAAACAATTACTCAGTGGTGTCATAGCAACAAACTCACGATAGCCGAAAACAAAACATCATACACTTTACTGAAACGATCACTCCAAATGAATCCTTAGGTTAAATTTGATGACAAAAACATCAAACGAGCACACGTTACGCGCTATCTTGGGGTACACATAGATGACAAATTGAGTTTCCACGAACACATAAGGCTAACAACAGACAAAGCAGAAAAAATACTACACAAACTGGTGATGCTAAATTCAAAACAGTACAGACTACCTCTACCAGTCATACGGACGTGCCACTGCGAGCTCTTCGAATCAGTACTTAGCTTCGCAGCTAGCACATGGGCACATAGACTGAACGTGGTCTCCAACAAAGCATCGGTCAGACGAGGGCAGAGAAGTGTCCTACTTAGGCTATCTGGAGCCTTCGGTACCACCTGGGCAAATGCACTGTGTGTGGTGCTCGGAATATGCCCCATAGATATCACGATCAAATACAGAGCTGCAAGGTACTGGATAGAGGTGGGGAGACTGGGTAAGGTACACACAATAACCGGTGTACCGATAGAGACGATACGTCACCTTAAAAGTTGGCGCTTGGATACATGGCAAGGTGAGTGAGATGTAAGTGATAAGGGACGTAGACTGCACGACTTCCTCCCTGACATAAGGGAGCGGTTTAGAACGAGACATATCGATCCCAGCCGCGGTCTGGTACATTTATTATCCGGTCACGGACCTTATTCCACACACTTAAGCTGCGTGAGTCTGAAGCAGACACCTATATGCACATGCAGGGAAGAAGGTTCCCCAGAACACACTGTTTTTTTCTGCGGACAGTACGCGAACAACAGACATACACTACACTTAGACTACACAGATACAGACACAGATATGTAAACAGCAATACGAGGCGAAGAACAATGGGCACAATAAAACGTACTGACAAACTGTATTTCAAAAACAACAAATGAAGAGTACATGCGGAGACGACATAACAGACATGCCTATGTGCAACGTAACAACCATCTACAGAGGGTGGGCAGTGTTACCCACAGTGACAGCGAAAATAGCGACAATGAGGAGGAACAGGAGGAGGAAGCTGAGATGTGACAGTAAATAAGCAAAAGGTACTGGCGATCTAGCCAAGAAATCACCAAATGCTGTACATGGATGGACACCTAAAGTGGTTAATACATAGGATTAGTAATAAATAGGATAAGCAATATTATTTCTCTACTAATAACCATGTGTGTGTGTGTGTGTGTGTGTGTGTGTGTGCGACTGGCTGTCAACGGCTCGAAGGAACCATTCCAATGTATTCACCGTCATTCACATTCGGTGATGGTACTAACAAATCTCTCCTCTATGCTATCATCTTTTTATATTCTTCTTAAAGAACAACAAAATTTTTTTTATATTTCAACCTTAAATTATTGTTATTTTGAAAAATATCATTCTTTGTGAATGTTGTAGATAAAACAAAAGAAAAGAAAACTGTAAAAAGATGAAAAACAAAAATTATAAGATGTACGACCTGTTTTAAACATCAGGTAACAGGTCTGTAATTTGGCAATAAATAAATAAATAAAAACCCCACTTCATATGAAAACAGTGGTTTCCGCATAGTTGCGCTCTTCCAATTCAGGAATCACAATCTGCACAAGAGGGTCTCGATAACGTGCAGACGTCACGTTACAAATGGCAGGCCCTCTGAGTGTTTTCTGTTCGAAGAAGAAAGGACCGGGATTAATGGTGCTGCTGTATCCACACTATACAGTTAAAAACAGCAAGTGCAACGGTTCTTCGTACACAATACGCGGTTTAAAAGTACACCAAAATCGGCAGTTTTGGTATTCATTGCCCCTTGTACTGTAAAATGTGACTCGTCACCCCATAGAATACTACCCGCCCATATACCGTCAACTTCGATCCGTGCCAAAAAACAAAGAGCAAATTCAAAACGTTGCTGCGGATCATGAGAATTCAGTTCCTGCACTGTCTGGATCTTGTACAGGTACCAGTGTAAAACGGGCCGCAAAAGTTCTTGTAGTGTTGAGCATGGAATGGACATTTTCTTGACGCTGCGCGACTCTTGCACTACCCGGACCACGTACTTCATGGTCAGTTACAGCAGCAACAATATCGTCAATAACTTCCACCTAGATAGGACGCCTTCCTCTTCCAGCCCAACCGTGTTTTTGAATTTCCTTAGCATCTTCTTTAAACCGTTTATGACATCGGGTCTCTCGTGAGATCTTTCCGTCGGCGGTACTCTCTCAATGCAGCACTGTAATTGCTGCCGTTCACATAAAACAGGTTCACTAACGGAGCATGGTCCTTCTTCTCGATAACCGTACTGTTCACTCTGTCAATTGACAGAGTGGGTATCATACCGTCATACAAACAGTCTACAACGCTAGATTTGCACCTCGTGGCTAAAATTGGAACTAATTTTTTCCATCGTTAGTCGGTTCCGAAGTATCACATTAACAATCTACCACGTTCCGCTGCCATACGATAATTACAGCCGACACTCCGTCTCCATGAGTAGTTGCACTTTAATTATAACCACCCGGTACACAGATCGTAGTGGATACTCGTAACACTACCACTAACTCTTTGAACCTTGAACTTACAAGAGAAAGTCACATCGTTTAAATTATCATCTTGAAATAATACGGAGTCTGTGGCCCAAGCCCGTGATCGCCCTATCGGCCTGATTACAGGGGGAGTGCCACTCCTTCCTACTCACCGCGGCACTAGGAGGTGGGAGGGTGGCGAGCTTCTCCCCCAGCCCACATTTTACCCCTGGTTAAGATCACCGGCACTCATTTTGACTGCAGGGTAAGTGGATCTGGGGTCATCCTGGAGACACTTGTGCGAGGAAAATTCCCCGCCCCTATCCGGGATTCAACTCATGACCTCCAAGGGCTTTACCCACTAGTTGTTGGTTGGTTGGTTTTTTGGGGGAAGAGACCAAACAGCGAGGTCATCGGCCTCTTCGGATTAGGGAAGGACAGGGAAGGAAGTCGGCCGTGCCCTTTCAGAGGAACCATCCCAGCATTTACCCACTAGTTCACAAAAGCCACTAGAAATGACAAAATTATGTAATTAAATTTTGTTTGAAACTTCCTGTAAGATAAAAAGTGTGCGTGACAGCGGTAGTGAAACCCACGACCATTTCCTTTCTGACAGAGCTAACGCAGCACGACTCATCAGCTGCCCTCATACTACCTCTTCTTCTATCTTCCGAACTTCACTTACGTTGCGTGACGAGTACTCCCGCAATGAGAGATATTGATGGGCCCCTAGACAACCTTTCTTTCCGCAGTGATAGTCCCGCGAGATATGTAGCCGAAATTCTGTAGTTTGGAAGGCAGGAGAAGTACTCTAAGGGTGGATGCTGAATCGTGACGGAATAGCTCAGTTTCTAAAGCAATGCCCCGCGGAAGGCAAAGATCTTAGCTTCAAGTCCCGGTGCGGCACATCGTTTTAAACCACTAGAAAATTTCAAATCAGCGCACACATCACTCCGGAGCGATTATTCAAATGGTTCAAATGGCTCTGAGCACTATGGGACTTAACATCTGAGGTCATCAGTAACCTAGAACTCACAACTACTTAAACCTCAGTAACCTAATGACATCACACACATCCATGCCCAAGGCAAGATTCGAACCTGCGACCGTAGCCGTCGCGCGGTTCCAGACTGAAGCGCCTAGAACCGCTCGGCTACACCGGCCGGCGAGCGATTATTCATTATGGAATTTTTTATTTCTTCGAAGATACATGTCTGCGGTCTTGAAATACATTCACATCCCCTCGCTACAGTGTACCACTAGAAGTGCCAAACAAAAAGGCACAGTCCCTTCATTTTTCCGCTTTTGAAGTGACAAAGTTGCAAGAATCTATGCTGCATTTGTGCGTGGATCCATGCAGCTTCGTCACCTGCATTGGTGCGTGTGTATAGAAATAATTTCCAGTCATAAGACACATTGCTCACGTGGCGCAGCCGCTTCCAGTACAGTCAAACATGTCTAAAATGACGAAGGTCGAAATGATCAGTCATCCGTTTGAGAAGAGCCGCATATGTGCAGATCCTGGCAATAGACCGCCGGCGTATCACAGTCAGCGCGATAGTGAAAAAAGTGAAAATCGGTCATTGGTCAGATTTCTAGATTTTGGATGACATTCTGGTCACAAAAAGGTCGCCGCCCTCTGGTTTCTGACTCTGGTTACACACTTTCAAAAAGCTTGCCAAGAAAGTCAACAACGAAAATATTGAACTTGGGTCAGGACATTCCAGATTACTTATGAATGGGTGTGTATCACCAACATCCGTGAGAGAGAGGAACAAAGGAAGCAGTGGAAACAACCATAATCGCAAGAGGAGTGTTAAGAATGTTTTGGACTTGCAGTGTTTCTCGCTCATAAAGAGCATACCGCGGTCTAGGGGCAGACAGCACGGTAGCTCAGCGTATTCGGTCTCAGGGCTGCTTCCCCCCTTTACAATAAATAAATAAATAAATAAATAAATAAAAAACTGCTTAAATTTTGATTAATCAGCAGCATTGGTGGCCAAAGACTTCCGGCATAAGAAGTCACCCTTATTCTGCAAACGGCCTTGTCAGTGAGGCGGAACGTTTTAGTGATAGGATAGTTCTTATCAAAGTCGACAGCAAACCAACACCGACAACCATAGTTTCGCCGTCGAAAGCTGAAGATGAGGAGATAGAGAAAGTATATGAGGATATTGAAAGGGTAATATAATAAGCAAAGGGAGATGAGAATCTAATATTCATGGGCACTAGAATGCAGTTGTAGGGAAGGTGTAGAAGAAAAGATTACAGGAGAATATGGGCCTTGAACAAGGAATGAGAGAGGAGAAAGACTAATTGAGTTATGTAATAAATTTCAGCTAGTAGTAGCGAATACTATGTTCAAGGATCACAAGAGGAGGATACTGGAAGATTTCATTATATTACAGCATAGTCAAACAGAGTTTCCGAAATCAGATACTGGATTGTAAGGCTTAACCAGGAGCAGATATAAACACAGATCACAATGTAGTAGTGATGAATAGTAGGCACAAGTTAAGAGATTGGCCAGGAATAATCAATACGCAAAGAGGTGGGATATGGAAATACTAAGGAATGACGGGATACGCTTGAGATTCTCAAAGGCTTAAGATAGAGCAGTAACGAATAGCTCCGTAGGCAGTACGGTTTAATTGGAATGACATCCCTAAAACTGGCGATCACTGAAGTTAGAAGGAAAAGCACAGGTACAAAGAAGGTAACTCCGAAGAAACAACTGATAATAAGACAAATACTTCAGTTGATCGGCGAAAGAAGGAAGTACAAAAATGTTCAGGGAAATGCAGGAATACAGAAATACAAGTCGCTGAGGAACGAAATACATAGGATATGCACGGAAGCTAAGACGAAATGACTGCATGAAATATGTGAAGAAGTCCAAAAAGAAATGATTGTCGGAAGGAGAGACTCAGCATATAAGAAAGTCAAAACAACCTTCAGTGAAGTTAAAAACAAGGTTGATAACATTAAGAGTGCCACGGGAATTCCACTCTAAATGCAGAGGAGAGAGCGTATAGGTGAAAACAGTGCATTGAAGGCATCTATGAAGAGAAAGAGTTGTCTGATGTGGTAGAAGAAGAAACAACAGTCGATTTAGAAGAGATAGTGGGATCCAATATTAGAATCAGAATTTAAGAGAACTTTTGCAGGATTTAAGATCGAATAAGGCAGAAGAGATAGATATCATTCCATCAGAATTTCTAACACCATTGGGGAAAATGGCAACAATCCGGCTGTTCAAGTTGGTGTGTAGAATGTATGAGTCTAGCGACATACCTCGTGACTTTTGGAAAAATATCATCCACACAATTCCGTAGACTGAAAGAGCTGACAAGTGCTCATGCATCCAAGTTTCTAACAGAATAAAATACAGAAGTTAAAGGAAATATTGAGGATACGTTGGATGTCGATCAGTTTGGCTATAAGAAAGGTAAAGGCATCAGAGAGGCAATTCTGACGTTGCGGTTGATAATGGGAGCAAGACTAAAGAAAAATCAAGACACGTTCATAGGATTTGTCGACCTGGAGAAGGCGTTCGACTATGTCAAATTGTGCACGATGTTCGAAATTCTGGGAAAAATAGGGGTAAGCTATAGGAAGAGACGGATAATATACGATACGTACACGAGTCAAGAGGGATTTATAAGACTGGAGGACGAAGAACGAGGTGGTCGGGTTAAAAAGGATGTAACATAGGGATGTAGTTTTTCTCCCCTACTGTTCAATCTGTATATCGAAGAAGTAATGATGGATATAAAGGATATCAATGATACCATCCGCTGATGACATTGCTTGTAAGGTGTCAGGCAAATCCAACACCTTCCATGAAAACCCTGACATGATAAGCAAATCCAGTAGTGTGTCACATAGCTCCGAATAAATCGTGACATTAAATTAACCAAAGTAATACGAGTAACGAGTGAGCAAATGGAATACCACAGACTAACACAAGAATGCCTAAATGCATGTCATACCTCCCCACCGTGAGACAGTCGCAGTTCCGAGGGGAGAAACGAGAACAGAAGCCGAGAGCAGAACCGTGTTAAGCGAGAAGGCCCTACATCTACATCTACATCTACATCCATACTCCGCAAGCCACCTGACGGTGTGTGGCGGAGGGTACCCTGAGTACCTCTATCGGTTCTCGCTTCTATTCCAGTCTCGTATTGTTCGTGGAAAGAAGGATTGTCGGTATGCCTCTGTGTGGGCTCTAATCTCTCTGATTTTATCCTCATGGTCTCTTCGCGAGATATACGTAGCAGGGAGCAATACACTGCTTGACTCCTCCGTGAAGGTATGCTCTCGAAACTTCAACAAAAGCCCGTACCGAGCTACTGAGTGTCTCTCCTGCAGAGTCTTCCACTGGAGTTTATCTATCACCTCCGTAACGCTTTCGCGATTGCTAAATGATCCTGTAACGAAGCGCGCTGCTCTCCGTTGGATCTTCTCTATCTCTTCTATCAACCCTATCTGGTACGGATCCCACACTGCTGAGCAATATTCAAGCAGTGGGCGAACAAGCATACTGTAACCTACTTCCTTTGTTTTCGGATTGCATTTCCTTAGGATTCTTCCAATGAATCTGTCTGGCATCTGCTTTACCGACGATCAACTTTATATGATCATTCCATTTTAAATCACTCCTAATGTGTACGCCCAGATAATTTATGGAATTAACTGCTTCCAGCTGCTGACCTGCTATTTTGTAGCTAAATGATAGGGATCTATCTTTCTATGTATTCGCAGCACATTACACTTATCTACATTGAGATTCAATTGCCATTCCTTGCACCATGCGTCAATTCGCTGCAGATCCTCCTGCATTTCAGTACAATTTTCCATTGTTACAACCTCTCGATACACCACAGCATCATCTGCAAAAAGCCTCAGTGAACTTCCGATGTCATCCACAAGGTCATTTATGTATATTGTAAATAGCAACGGTCCTATGACACTCCCCTGCGGCACACCTGAAATCACTCTTACTTCCGAAGACTTCTCTCCATTGAGAATGACATGCTGCGTTCTGTTATCTAGGAACTTCTCAATCCAATCACACAATTGGTCTGATAGTCCATATGCTCTTACTTTGTTCATTAAACGACTGTGGGGAACTGTATCGAACGCCTTGCGGAAGTCAAGAAACACCGCATCTACCTGTGAACCCGTGTCTATGGCCCTCTGAGTCTCGTGGACGAATAGCGCGAGCTGGGTTTCACACGACCGTCTTTTTCGAAACCCATGCTGATTCCTACAGAGTAGATTTCTAGTCTCCAGAAAAGTCATTATACTCGAACATAATACGTGTTCCAAAATTCTACAACTGATCGACGTTAGAGATATAGGTCTATAGTTCTGCACATCTGTTCGACGTCCCTTCTTGAAAACGGGGTTACCTGTGCCCTTTTCCAATGCTTTGGAACGCTACGCTCTTCTAGAGACCTACGGTACACCGCTGCAAGAAGAGGGGCAAGTTCCTTCGCGTACTCTGTGTAAAATCGAACTGATATCCCATCAGGTCCAGCGGCCTTTCCTCTTTTGAGGGATTTTAATTGTTTCTCTATCCCTCTGTCGTCTATTTCGATATCTACCATTTTGTCATCTGTGCGACAATCTAGAGAAGGAACTACAGTGCAGTCTTCCTCTGTGAAACAGCTTTAGAAAAGGACATTTAGTATTTTGGCCTTTAGTGCAGTCTTCCTCTGTGAAACAGCTTTGGAAAAAGACATTTAGTATTTTGGCCTTTAGTCTTCATCCTCTGTTTCAGTACCATTTTGGTCACAGAGTGTCTGGACATTTTGTTTTGATACACCTACCGCTTTGACATAAGACCAAAATTTCTTAGGATTTTCTGCCAAGTCAGTACATAGAACTTTACTTTCGAATTCATTGAACGCCTCTCGCATAGCCCTCCTCACACTACATTTCGCTTCGCGTAATTTTTGTTTGTCTGCAAGGCTTTGGCTATGTTTATGTTTGCTGTGAAGTTCCCTTTGCTTCTGCAGCAGTTTTCTAACTCGGTTGTTGTACCACGGTGGCTCTTTTCCATCTCTTACGATCTTGCTTGCTTGCATACTCATCTAACGCATATTGTACGATGGTTTTGAACTTTGTCCACTGATCCTCAACACTATCTGTACTTGAGACAAAACTTTTGCGTTGAGCCGTCAGGTACTCTGTAATCTTCTTTTTGTCACTTTTGCTAAACAGAAAAAACTTCCTACATTTTTTAATATTTCTATTTACGGCTGAAATCATCGATGCAGTAACCACTTTATGATCGCTGATTCCCTGTTCTGCGTTAACTGTTTCAAATAGTTCGGGTCTGTTTGTCACCAGAAGGTCTAATATGTTATCGCCACGAGTCGGTGCTCTGTTTAACTGCTCAAGGTAGTTTTCAGATAAAGCACTTAAAAAAATTTCACTGGATTCTTTGTCCCTGCCACCCGTTATGAACGTTTGAGCCTCCCAGTCTATATCCGGCAAATTAAAATCTCCTCCCAGAACTATTACATGGTGGGGAAATCTACTCGATATATTTTCCAAATTATCCTTCAGGTGCTCAGCCACAACAGCTGCTGAGCGAGGGGGCCTATAGAGACATCCAATTACCATGTTTGAGCCTGCTTTAACCGTGACCTTCACCCAAATCATTTCACATTTCGGATCTTCGTCAATTTCATTCGATAAGGGACGGACACCCACGTCGCCAGCTAACCGCTAGGACCACCCCCAGCCCATGTTAAAAGCTAGAGCCCTCCAGAAGAGCAGTATAGATTTACGATAACTATACAAGGACCACACCCGCTGCAAGTTCTAGCGTGAGACTTTTTTCGCGTCTCTGTTACGTTGCAAACTTTAAAAACATTGCCCCACCACGAAAAGTATAACGTTTCTCATTGGATAGACAGAATTTTTGTAGGCGGAGCTTAAGGTTAACACTGAGACCCTGATTGGTCAGATGAAAACACAGCCAGATAGTTTTTTTTTAACCAAATTCGGTAAATTGTAGTAAGGAGAAGTTAGGAGAGAGTTGCTTTCGAGACGGCGAGGTGAGCGGAGCTGTGCTACCCGCCGCCCCCTGACGAACACCGACAAGGTAATGAACGCACGCGATGCCGCATAGCAGCGCATAAAGCTTCACTCAGAACTGCAGAAGTCTCATCTGTTACACCCCCTTTTTGCGTAATACTAGTGTCGATCGTCAATTAAAGCTCAAGGTGTTCACTTTTGCCACTTGAAGTAAAAATCTGAAACGCGATGATTTTTCTGTTATATAGTTATTGAGAAGCCACATCAGCCACTGTAATTTACAAGTTAGATAAGTAATTAAAGATATTTGAGGGTCACTGTAGACCATTTTCGCTGATGACATTGCTATCCTGACTGAAAGTGAAGAAGAATTACATGATTGCTGACTGGAATGAACAGTCTAATGGGAACAGAATATCGACTGAGAGTTAATAGAATGAAGACGAAAGTAATGAGAAGTAGGAGAAATGGGAACAGCGAGAAGCCGGCCGTTGTGGCCGAGCGGTTCTAGGCGCTTCAGTCCAAACCCGCGCTGCTGCTACGGTCGCAGGTTCGAATCCTGCCTCGGGCATTAGATTAGTTAGGTTTAAGTAGTTCTAAGTCTACAGGACTGATGGCCTCAGATGTTAAGTACCATAGTGCTCAGAGCCATTTGAACCATTTTGAACAGCGAGAAACTTAATGTCAGGATTGATGGTTACGAAGTAGATGAAGTTAAGAAAGTCTGCTAACTAGTCAACAAAATAACCAATGGCAGACGGAGGATGAAGGACATCAAATGAAGACTAGCACTGGGAGAAAGGGCATTCCTGGCCAAGATAAGTCTACTGGTTCCAACAGGTCTTAAGCTGAGGAAGAAATATCTGAAAATGAACGTTTGGAACATAGCGCTGTATAGCAGTGAAACATGGACTGTGGGAAAACCGGAACATAAGAGAATCGAAGCATTTGAGATGTGGTGCTACAGATGAACGCTGAAAATTTGGTGGACTGATAATTTAAGGAATGAGGAGGCTCTGCACAGAATCGGAGAGTAAAGGAATGTGTGGAAAACACTGACAAGGAGAAGGGACAGGTTGATAGGACATCCGTTAAGACACCAGGGAATAACTTCCATGGTAGCAGAGGGAGATGTTGAGGGCAAAAACTGTACAGGAAGACAGAGATTAGAATACATCCAGCAAATAATTCAGGACTTAGGTTGCAAGTGCTACTCTGAGGTGAAGAGGTTGGCACAGGAGAGGAATTCGTGGCGGGCCGCATCAAACCAGTCAGACGACTGATGTACATCTCCCAAATGTAAGACTCTTCAGGCTCAGCCCTGTTTCATTTTACCTTGTTTCATTTTATCTATTATGCAAAGTTCATTTATATATGCATATAAAGTGATTGAGCATAATTATTTGATCTTTCAATTACTTTTTGTTGTGGAACCCTCCTCTTTCCGTTGCTTTTTCCTGTCTTCTGTGGTGTGGTCGCTTGGAAGGGCGATGTACAAGTTCCTGAAAGGGCAAGAAGAATGGACAGAACCAGTCCAGCCTGGCGCTGAGGTAACTTTAGGATAGGGTTGTTCGACGGCCGAAGGCCGGGTGACTGCAGCCATTGCCTCGCGGCCGCTACTGCACGCTGGCTCGGAGTATGAAGCTCGCTTTCAGGATCAACAGACCACGCCACCATGGCGTCTTCGCTAACTGTTTTACATTTGGAATGGCTTGTTGTCATGGACTCATGATGTTTGTGCGGGAAATGACGAGGTTCCGGCTACAGAGCCAGCAGGCTTTGTTTTCTCTCCTTCCTAGGACTGTATGTACGGTTCTGCAGGCGCCACAGTTATGCCGCCTTCTTAGGATGCTGCATTGGCATGCTCCCACAAATATACATTCCTGTATGTGCAGTCTGCTAACTCAGTGATTGGTTGCCTGGATGTGATGTCAGCGTCTTCCCCGTGTTGTGGATGACGTAGCCCAGGTCCTTGAGCGTCCTTATTGCTAAGCTTGCCCACTCGTCGGAGCCGAGCTGCTCGGATCCGATGGGCTTTGGTGTTGGTGCGGCGCGTTCCGTCTTCTTCCTCCTCGGTGTCTCCGCCGCGGTGTGTCCTGCCGCCGGCTGCTCCGCCGGGGGAGCGGCGGCTGACGTCTCTTCTCCGCCTACTGCGTCTGCCCGGAGCAGTTGCCGCAGCGCAGTTGCCGCAGCAGGTTGCATGCCTCCGTCGTCTCTGCGCTCAGGGTGGCCCCGAAGGCCGCCCTGTCCTCTTCCGTGGCGGCTTTGAAGGCCGCAATCGCCTCCTCCGGCGCGGCCGCCAGCATGACGCGCATCTCCTGTACTTGCGGCGCCTGCTCAGCCGCCGTCGGCGGCCGGTCCCCCGCCCCACTCTCACTGGTGCAATATTCCGGCCGCCTGTTGGCAGTGGGAGCAGTCTTCTCGCCTTCCGGAGTTAAAGGGATGCTAAATGTCTCTCTCCATGAGGGGCTTGCTGGTCCCCCATCGGGCGCCTCCCCAGGTGGCGGATAGGGGAATGCTCACCAGATACGGTGGGTACCGGCGAAATAAGGTACCCGGGGTGGACCAAAACCAGTGAAGAGGAAGTCAACGGCTCATATGCTGGAAGAGAATGTTTTTTTGTAGCATTCCAACAGAAGAAGAGGCGGAAGGCATCTCTACGGGGCAGGCAGAGCCCGGAGCCTGGGAAAGGCAATCTGCCTGGGAAATGATAATCCAAAATATTACTCAGCAAGCTTTGAAGCTGTGAGGTGGAAGCCCCATCACCAAGCTTAACCTGCACAGTGCTCGTAAAACGGCCAGGGGATTCTATAGCTACTGGCTCACATCAACGATTTGCCTCGGATAATGGATTCAAAGGAAACGGGCATAGGCTATGGAACAGCAATTCGCGAGATGGGAACAAGAAACACTGCTTCACATTTGGGACATGGAACGTTCGTAGTCTTAATAAACCAGCTGCAGCAGCGACTTTGATATCTGAACTAAAAACATATAAGACAGATATTGTAGCTCTACAGGAAGTTAGGTGGCTTGGAGAAGGGACACACACGGAGGATAATTGTGTCATTTTTTATGGGGAGATGAAAAAATCATGATTTTGGTACTGGTTTTGCTATTAAGAACAGGATTGTTAATCGGGTTAAGGAATGTCATCCCACTAACAAAAGAATGTCTTACATAACAATCAAACACCAGTGGTACGATATAACAATCATAAATGTCCATGCACCGACTGAAGATTCAACTGAGGATAGAAAGATGAGCACTATCAAGAATTAGAGAGAGTAGTCCAAAGTATTCCAACAAGAAATATGAGAATTATGTTAAGGGACTTTAATGGAAAAATAGGTAAAGAGGATATGTTCATCTCCAGAATAGGAAAACATAGCAAGCACTCGACCACAAACGAAAATGGATAAAAAATGCACTGTCAAAGAATATGAGAATTTGCTCGACGATGTTCCCTCGCAAAGATATACACAAAGGTACATGGTGCTCTCCAGATGGCAAAACAGTAAATCAGATTGACCATGTTCTGACAGATCAACGTTTCGCTTCATTTATAAGAGATGTCAGAACGCATAGAGGAGCTGAATTTGGCTCGGATCATTTTCTAGTGGCAGGGAAGATGAAAATCAAGATGATTTGGAATCAACAACCAAAAGCCACACCAAAACCTAATTTAGACATCGAACGACTGAAGGAACTGTCTATTAAAGAAGCCTATGTGATTGAAATAAATAACCGATTTACAGCATTGCTAGAAGCTGAGGAGGTAAATAGTGTCGAGAAGGCTAGGGAAAAAATAAAGACTGTAGTAACAGATGCAGCAGAAAAGACACTGTGCAAGAAAAAGAAAACGAAGAAACAGAAATGGTTCAACGAAAAGTGTTAGAGAACAGTAGAAAGGAGGAAAGAGGCCAGGATGCTATGGCTGCATAATAAGGAGAGTGAGGGCAGGAGGGAGACGTTCAATGCGGTTAGAAGAGAAACAGCAAGAGTTCTGCGAACAGAGAAAAAGAAATATCTAACTGAAGTCCTAGAATCTATAGAAGTGGAAAGCAGGAATGGAAAGTCAAAGAAGTTATTTCAGTATACAAAGGAAAGATTATCAAAGTGAAAACCTATTCATAAAAGATAAAAATCAAAATATGCTAACGCAGTTGGAAGGTATCCTAGAAAGATGGAAAGAGTATTTCTCAGAAATGTTAAATTGCACTGACCCGCACATAACCTTCAATTACGCAATGTCTTAGAGTGACAGCATTAATAATGACGAATGTAGAATCACAGAACAGGAAGTGATCCACTCCAATCAAAAGCTCAAAAACAACAAGGCAGCAGGCGAGGACCAGATATCAGCAGAGAAAAGAGGGCGGAAGCAAACTACACAAAGAAATTTATAACCTTATCACAATGATCTGGAAGACTGAAACGCTGCCTGAAGATTGGAAAACTGCAATAATTTGTCCCATACACAAGGAAGGAAACAGAATGGAATGTGGAAATTACGGAGGAATCAGCTTGCTGAATGTAAAATACAAAATCCTGTCAATGACCATTCTGGAAAAACTTAAACCTTACGCGGAAAACATTATTCAAGATTACCAGGCTGGATTTCGAACAAACCGCTCCACAACTGATAATTTGTGTACTATAAGACAGATCTTTGAGAAATACTGGGAATTTAACAAAAACAGCCACTGTCTCTTCATTGACTTCCAGCGAGCCTATGACAGCGTCCACAGAAGTAGCCTCTACAACACCTTACGAGAATTTAGTATACCCAGTAAAATCATTAGGATGATACAACTGTGCATGGATGGCTCCCAGGCAGCAGTGAAGTTCAGAGGATCCATATCCCCCCCACCTTTCCAATTAAAACAGGCTTACGACAGGGAGACGCTCTATCAAGTGTCCTCTTCAACCTTGCTTTAGAGAAAGTGGTTCGGGAGAGTAATTTACATCTATACAATGGTCTCCGTTTCGAACACAGTGAAGAAAACTCCTGGCTAATGCAGATGATACAGTGTTGCTGAGTGAAACTGACGAAGAACTGAAAGATGTACAGATTTCTCTGGCAGAGTGCCAGCAAAATCGGGCTTTTGTTTAACCAAGAGAAAACCGAATGTATGGAAACAGGTCGAGTCATAAACCCAAATACTTACTTTGAAATTGACCATCATTCTAAATTCATAAAATTTCTCCAGTTTAAATACCTTGGATCACGTTTCAACAGTAAAAATATCATAACAATGGATATAAATGAAAGAATAGCCTCAGGGTCAAGATGTCTGTACTCACTAATCAACCCACTCAAAAGTAAAGCTTTGTCAATCACCACAAAGATGAAGATATACAACACTATTATCTGCCCCGTAGTATTGTACGGTTCAGAAAGCTGGACGCTTACAAAGAATGAAAGAGAAAAACTGAATGTTTTTGAAAGAAAAGTAATGAGAAAAATCTGGAGACCTGTGATGGAGAATAGCATATGGAGAATTCGAAAGAACAATGAAATTTATCACTTTTTGAAGCAACCCACTATCATCCAGAAATTAAAAAGTCGGAGACTGCAATGGGCTGGACATGTGGCCAGAATGGAAAACAACAGAATAACTAAGAAAGCATTTGAAGGAACTGTCCAGGCAACAAGACCATTGGGCCGACCTCGTACAAGGTGGAAAGATGACATAGAGAAGGGCATCCCAGCATTAGGAATTTCTGCAGGGTGGAGAGAGGTTGCGAGAGATAGAAGGTGGTGGAAGCAGATCGTTGATGCAGCGCGTGGTTTACAGGGCCTGTGATCGCTGAGAAGAGAGAGAGAGAGAGGAATGTCCCTCTGTAGTAGACTCGTGAGACTATTCTATCTATATATCGCTTGAGCCTTGACCTGCAGTTACGCAGGGTCAGCCATCGTTAATCGTATTTGGCATGTTAATGGTTAAGGGGTGGCCGGATGCCCTTCCTGCCACCACCCCGTACCCCCCAGGATGGAATTATTGTACCCCAACCGTCTGCGTCGGGTGTAATCCATGGAATAGTGCGAATGTCTTCAGATGCCTTTGAGCCATGTAACTGATGCGGAACATGGGGACCAGCCGGTATTCACCTAGCGGGATGTGGATAACCGCCTTAAAACCACATCCAGGCTGGCCGGCACATCGGCCCTCGTCGTTAATCCGCCGGGCGGATTCGATCCGGGGCTGGCGCGCCCGCCCGAGTCCAGGAAGCAGCGCGTTAGCGCTCTCGGCTACCCTGGCGGGTAGACTCGCGAGACTGCAGCGCAAATAAATTGTGCATGCTCCATAGCATTCTTTCCCGAGTGATCAATCACCGGCGCACAGAGTTATAATTATTCATGTCTTATTTCGTTGCAACCCGGTTGCAAAGCATCTCACACAGAGCAGTTAGGATCTATGGCTAGGCTTGTCAATTGTACAGCGTCAGATTTCACTTGTATTTTACGATTAAGACTTATGTTCCTTTAATATTCATGCACGTAATTACCACTCACATGAACTTGTTTGATTGAAATAAATCTCTTTATTATATCAAGAAGTCATGAAATGTCTGTAGTGAAATATAGTTTGCATTCCCATTCCCTGACCACAGATTTTCGGCGTTGCAGAAGGCCAACAAGTAAACTCACGTACTGAAATCCTTGCGTAATACTTTGTGTGCAGACTTTTGGGGCAATCGGTATTAATGAGCTCAGCTCAGTTTATTCAAATCGGGCAGCCTTCAGCTGCCCCCCCTTCCCTCCCCTCTCTTAGGGGTCACCTTCTAACGTCGAAGTAGTATATAACCAAAATAGCCTGGAGAAGTTATGGACGGTTTTTTGCTGCTTGGCAACGCCCTAGTAATTCCTTCACTGAAAACAGTCTGACGTGCGACTTACTTCAGATACCATATTGTATCACTAAGTACAAAAATAATTTTAGGATACAAATCGTCCTATAAACAGTACTCACGGCGGTATATTAAGGCACGTTCCATGTTCTTATCACCGTGTAAGCAACCAGCATTACCCTTTGAAACAGTCATGTAACCTTCTGTGTACCATCTGAAGATGAGCCTGAGAAAGTCCGAAAACCGTTTTATGTAATAGATAATTATTTTAGAAAAAGTGACTCGTAGCACTATTCTTTATTTATATACGTAGGAAAGATCATAACTTGTAAAGATGTTCACCTGAAATAATTAGGGCTCTGTCAACGTGAAACTTACTTCTGCACATGTAAAAATGTGACTCATACTGTACTAATTACGTTGGTGTCACACGGAAACGGAAAACGAAGGGGATATGATTCAGTTCAGCAATCTGTATCGACCCTGATTTTTCTTAACTCCATCTGCTACACATGAGTACACAAGGTTAACTTACGTTATATATTGTCTCTTATGCCTACAGAGTAGATCAGAATAACGTTCAAACAGAAATAAATCCGGTACAACATCGCCCCCAGCATCCATTTCACGAACGCTTGTCAGATACATGTGATTGACATATAACTGATATGCCCCATCAGTTGATTCAGAGGTCGTATCCATACCAAACGATAAATGAGCAGCGACAGTTTCTACATACAAAGGATACTGCTGAATTTATAAATTTTACCCATATTTCTTGCAGAAGCTGTAAATAAAGAAATCTATACGTCCATATTGTAATATCTCTTATGTATTACACTTATGGACCTACAGCATGAGTTATTCTGCTACAATGTACTACAGTACACAATCTCTAAAAACCACAAGGCAACCTCAATTATGGTGACTGCAGATACTTAGACAACAAGAAACAACGGAAGTTAATGCGACATTTAGCACCTGTATGGGGATACTTGGTAGTCGGCAGTGCGAAATATGTTTTTGCTATCATTACGTTCATTGTGTTGTCAGCTGCCCGTAGTTGACAGTACTTTTTAGATGAGCGCCCAAGGTGATGATGTGGTGGCTGTATAATAACCATACACACATATAATTACAAAACATATTACACAAATATATCGTAAATGAAACTGATGTCAACACAAATGTTTGAACACTGTAGTGCTATGCTAGGCAGTGTGGTAATGGAAGTGGTATGCTCTTGCCTTCTTCAGACCTTCGAAACGACTTATTCAGGTGTACAGGAGGACCTATAGTTTAACATCGATCCCGAACCAAAGCGAAACATTATATTTCACATTACCAAAACACTATCAGGAGTCGAAAAAGAGATCAGTGAAAAAAATACTAGAACGGCCTGGAGGTCGGGTCTAGGAACGATGAAGTATCAGAGTTGATACAGTTTTTCGAATTCTGTGCTTGTTCCCTTTGCTTTCCTTTCAGGCTCTTTCTCAGTAATTCAGTTTATGAAACAACACGAAATGAATAAAAGGAGAAATTAAATATTTTACCCATAGAATGGCTTCTAAGCGTGCGCCAAGTTCTAGAATCACAACGATCAAAGAAAAAGTGGAATAGTAATTCAAATTTCCAAAAAAAAAAGTTGTAAGTTCAACAGTATCGCCTAAGTAGATGGACATTTAAAATACAACACCGACATGATGAGAGAGAGAAGTTTTACACTAGACTGGGAACTAACATCGGAAGTTTGGTCACTATCACCAAAGCTTAAGCAGCGTTGAGCCTGGTTAGTACTTGGATGGGTGACTATTTGGGAAAAACAGGGTACTATTTGTTTTAATGGCACGCAAGTCACCGAAGTGGCGTCCAATTGAAACACTTGCAGCAGGCTGTGGTGCCACACGATTGTGTTACTAACGTGTGAACGTAAGCTCACCGAGCAAAACACAGGTCACCCTATTAAAGGGTCATACTGTTCACTTTTGAGTGCTATAGATAGTCTAGTCCTGATATCAGGCGGTCAGGCTGCCCTCTGCAACCAATCTAAGTCGTTGCATTGAAGCGATAAGTTACGTACTAATGGGTTGTATGAACTCCATGCGCACATGGGCCAACGTGGAGTCGTGGCAGAAAGTAGGTGATGTGCTTGGACATAATTGAGCCTACGCCGTAAATACAGTTGTATAATATGTTTGTGCATCAATATGGACTGCCCAAGATGTCTACAAGGAATGCGGCATAACTCGGCCGTCGTGTAACACGACCTAAGAACAGTGGTTTTAAAAAAGTGTTGCAGCCAATAGCGACTCGAAAGGTGTACTACGTCTTGTCAATAACAGTCGTTACAAACCCGATAGGAATTGCTCCTGTCACCAAATGAATGTCCATCTCAGTCAGTATCTGAGCTTAGATTGCGAAGGAAACTGTATGGAATCCACATTTGGAGTCGAGTACCTCAGAAAATGCTGTTGTTTACAACGACACATAAAAGTAATGTTTTCGAAGAACCAAATAACAAAGAAACTGGACTGCTGACTGGAGAGGGGGGGAGGAGAGTTGGCGTGGTTACAGAGTTGTCTGAAGAGTCGCGATTTTGCCTCTCTACTCATGATACGATGCGTCGACTACAATGACGACCCTTAAGGTATTTGGTTGGTTGGTTGATTTGGGGGAGGGGACTAAACAGCGAGCTCATCTGTCCCATCGAATGAGGGAGGATGGCGTAGGGAACGGGCCGTGCCCTTCCACAGGAAGCACTCCGGCCTTTGCCTGAAGCGAAATCACGGAAAACCTGAAAGAGGTTGGCCGGACGCGGTTTTGAACCGTCATCCTCCCGAATGAGAGTCCAGTGAACTAACCTCTGTGCCACCTCTCTTGGTAATCAGGTGTTTAATTCGATGTGTGTGGACGTTGTAGTTCATGCCGTAAGCAGTTCGTTCGTACTTTTTAAAAGTTTTTCGTATCGTGGCTTCGGCTCACTCATTCATTTGAACATGCACATAAACCGTGATGCTTACGTCAACATTCACAGTGACCAAACGTTGCCGATCCTTGCACATCTTCACTACGAGAACGCTGTGTACACCTTCGTGTTCCAAGACGCCGCGCGGAGTGGCCGCGCGGTTTCAGGCGCCACGTTACTAAGCGGGCTGCCATTCCCGCCTGAGGTTCGAGTCCTCCCTCGGGCATGGGTGTGTGTGTGTGTTGCCCTTAGCATAAGGTAGTTTAAGTAGTGTGTAAGTCCAGGGACCGATGACTTCAGCATTTAGGTCCCATAGGAATTCACACACATTTCAACATTTTGAACATTTTGTTCCAAGACGACAAAAGCTGTTTTCACGGGGCTGCACACATATGTTCCTTCTTTGACATATTCTCGGATACCCTAAGAGGCTCCTACTGGCCAGCTGAATTATCCGATCTATGTCCCATTGAAAATGTTAGGGACTGTCTGCAGCAATGACTGGAACGTAGCAATTGACATCTTTTCAATTATGTTAGTCTACTGGAGCTAGGGTATTAATGAGTGGTAAAACTCAGAAACTTTAGAGAAGCAATTTACATCCTTTTAACTTCTGGACTATGATAAACACAAAATAATAAAGGCACAAGCAACCAATTACAACTATTAGCCGCCTTTAAAGGCAACGGAATAAAGGGACACACTAATTAAATAAGCGCCTTCACGCCGTCCAATGTGTGTCAGTACAATTTTTAAAATAATTACAGTTAGTAGTTCGCCTTAGTTTGCTATCAAGATAAGCAAAATTTTAAAAAATAGCATCTGGGAACTAACTGCGTCAGCAGTCAGATCAAATAACCAAAACAAAGAACTTCACAACTTAACTATCCACTGCAGGTGTCCAACTACGTGTCTGATGAGTTATAAAAACTCAGAAATCAGCCCTTGAACAGAAACGTTTAGGAGACAAGGCCCTCCACTACGCTATTTTTTAACATTAAATTCCTTAGATATGTTAAGGCCCATAAACAGTAGGAGGTCGCATGAAATACAATCAAATGTCATCGCGCTTTTAAAAATACTATTTCGACAAGCACAAAGAATTAAACCTGAACACAAAATACACAATGCAGATCAAATACTGAGTCTTCAGACAGTTAAACAAAAATAACGAATACAGCAAAGAGCAATCAACAAACGACCACCAGAATGAGAGGACACAAGAATAAAAATATAAATATCAGTTAAAGCCAAATTTGTACAGAACATCTCGAAAGCCAAGTGACAATAAACGTGAGCAGTAATTCTGTCAGTGCCACTGGCATCATGCAGTTTTATATTGAATGTAAAATACAGATTACGAATAAACATTGTCCACTCTTCAGCCTACTGCGCATCTACTAACAAGGCAACCTCTGCAAAATGTGAACCAGATCTTTATAAAAATTTAACAGGAGGCAACACTTGGTTTTTCCATGAACAGAATATAATCAGGGCACCTGCACAGGCTTGACGATGTTACAGCGCAGTGTGGCGCGATAGCCAGGATGGCAGAATCCTACAATAGAACACATGTATCTTCCAAACGTCTTTCCCTGCCAACCGATGGCTTAAAAGCAGATGCTCACTGAACCATGGATATACTTTCAAAACATTTCCTTAGGAATTTACTTTATTTACTAACGATTCATCAATAACATTAACACATTTAATCAAAATATCCACGGGTATGCTGCCGGTCTATAGTGTCCAACGGGCACAATATTTCGGCGATCAAACATGTCGCCATCATCAGGTGAACTGACGGACTGAGCTCCTGTGAACGTGCTGGCACGGAGATCCGTACGCTATGGCTGCTCAGAGGGAACTGGGTTCGGTCGCGGCGGCGGCCGATTTAAATACTCTCCGCCCGCGGCGTGCTCCCTCCGCCGTCCGCGCCCAGCGCCACGGTCGCGCTGTGGAACAGATTGCGACGGCGTCTGAGATGACGTCGGTGTGATGGCTCTGTCCGCCGTGGTCGTCACAACTATACGTCTGCTCGATTTACTCTTGATTAACCCGATCGCTGGTTCCCAAGCCTTGCTAAGATTATAGCCACAGTCACGGTTTATGAGGTCGTCATTGGTGCGAATTTCGATGGCCTCTCTAACAACGCTGTCCCAGTATCTCGACGTCTGTACCAGAATCCTCGTGCGGTCATACTCCATGGCGTGATTTTCCGACAAACAATGTTCAGCGACCGCCGACTTGCTCGGATACATCAGTCGAGTGTGCCTCTGGTGTTCACGGCATCGATTCTCGACGGTACGCATGGCATCGATTCTCGACGGTACGCATCGTCTGACCAATATACGACTTGCCACATTGACACGGAATCTGGTACACGCCGGCCTTCCTCAAACCGAGGTCATCTTTGGCGCTCCCCACCAGTGCACGAGTTTTATTTGGAGGACAAAACACAGTTCCGACCCGGTGTTTCTTCAGAATGCGGGCGATTTTTCCCGAGAGTGCGCCTGTGTATGGAATAAATGCAGTGCCTACCTCCTCCCTCGGGACTTCATCCATCTCAACAGGTTGTGCTGCAGTGGTTGGGCGGAGAGCACGTTGAATCTGGCACCCATTTTTTCGAAATACAGTTCTCAGATGTTCCAGTTCCTGGGGTAGACTCTCTGCGTCAGAGATAGTGCGCGCCCTATGTACTAGAGTTTTAAGTACCCCATTCCTCTGTGAAGGGTGGTGGCAGCTGTCTGCATGCAAATACAGATCAGTGTGCGTAGCCTTCCGATACACCCCATGACCTAGGGTGCCGTCAGCCCTTCTCTTGACCAAGACGTCAAGGAAAGGTAATTTACCCTCCGTTTCAGTCTCCATAGTGAATTTGATGTTGGGGTGTATGGAGTTTAGATGTGTAAGGAAGTCAAGGAGTTTATCCATACCATGTGGCCAGATGACGAACGTGTCGTCAACGTAACGGAAAAAGCAAGTAGGTTTCCATACGGATGACGACAGGGCTTCCTCCTCGAAGTTCTCCATGTACAAATTCGCTACCACCGGTGAGAGTGGGCTACCCATGGCGACTCCCTCCGTTTGTTCGTAGTATTCTCCATTAAAAAGAAAATACGTGGAAGTCAAGACATGCCTAAAAAGTTCAGTGGTCTTCTCGTCAAACTTCTGACTAATCAATTCTAGTGACTCTCGCAGGGGTACCCTCGTAAACAAGGAAACGACGTCAAAACTCACCATGATATCTGACTCATCCAACCTGAAGCTATCAAGGCGTTTAACAAAATCCACGGAATTACGGATGTGATGAGGGCATTTACCCACATAAGGACTTAATATTCCCGTCAGGTATTTGGCCAACAAATATGTAGGTGCCCTGATGTTGCTGACAATGGGGCGTAATGGTACCCCCTCTTTGTGAACCTTCGGGAGTCCATATAGTCTAGGCGGTACCGGACCTTGGGGTAACAATTTCTTAGCGTCACCCTCCGGTAAATCTGCGTCCTTGAGAAGCGCCCTCGTCTTGTTCTCCACCTTCTTTGTAGGGTCAACGCTGATCTTCCGGTAGGAATCGTCATTTAGCAGGCTCTGCATCTTATCAGTGTAGTCCTTATGGGAGACAACAACTGTAGCATTGCCTTTGTCAGCCGGTAAGACAACAATTTCAGAGCGCTCCCTCAGATCACGAATGGCCGCCCTCTCTTTACTGCTGATATTTGACTTCATCGGCTTGGATTTCGTCAACGCACGACAAGTTTCACGTCGTATTTCCTCGGCTGATTCTGGCGGAAGTCGAGCTGCAACCTGTTCAACAGCACTAACAATTTCTGCGACCGGAGTGAACTTGGGGGTGGGAGCGAAGTTGAGACTTTTCTGCAAAACCGAGAGCGCATCATCACTCAACACCATGCCACTCAAATTGATGACAGTCTTGCACGGAACCTGCAGGGATGGTTTGTCAAGGAGACGTGAGAACTTAGCTGTTTGACGTCCCGTAGCCTTCTTATGGGCGGAATCAGCTGACACCCAGGTGACACCATCAATCCAATCCCAGGAACAAGAAGTGAACTTACCAGCCAGTTGCAAATGTAGTTTGAGTAATTCCTGTGAGATAAACTCAAGGCTCCGGCGGGTGAATTGCACTCTCTCACGTACCAATGCGAGGCTGGCTCGTTTCTTGATTCTCTTAGCTGCTGCAGAATCGATGTGATGCATAACCTTAGCAAAATTTGGAACAACATTCTCGGAACGACATCTCTTTAGAAAGGCAAGAGTACTTAGCAAACGACATCTACGGTGGCGCAACTTTTCAAATTTCTTCATGCTGCGATACATCTCCTCCCCGTAAAGGTGTATGATGTGATTCTTGAGTTTCTCCCAACGTATTTGATAATCAATATATCCACGGGTATGCTGCCGGTCTATAGTGTCCAACGGGCACAATATTTCGGCGATCAAACATGTCGCCATCATCAGGTGAACTGACGGACTGAGCTCCTGTGAACGTTCCGGCACGGAGATCCGTACGCTATGGCTGCTCAGAGGGAACTGGGTTCGGTCGCTACTACTACTTCCACTTCTGAAGGCTGATGGCAGCTATTTATGAAGGATTTACCGTTAGGCATTGCCTTCATCTTAGGGTTTAGGGAAATTTGTCATCTTTATTTATGTGTGTTTTGCGGGAAGGGCGTGGGCTGTGTTATGATCTTAATTTATTTTGTTTTCTCCTTACTTATCGCGTTATGTTCTTAAGGTTGCAGTGTCTCATCTGTCCAGCATTGCAACTGGTCGTCTGTGTCGCTCTCGTGGTCGTGGTGGTGCTCCAAGGTCCCTGATGAGGTGATTCGTCGATGTCCGCGTCTTCTCGTAAAAATGTCTTGAGATCTTCTTATGTCTGTCGATGATTTCCAATTCTTCTGCAGCTTCATGAAGGTATTGGTGTGGAAATTGGCTGTTGACGTGAAACACTCGGCGTAAAATTTTATTTTGTAACGACTGCAGTCGTTGAATATGTGTCCTAGCAGCAACGCCCCAGACTTCACAAGCATAGTCAAATAGAGGGCGGAGGTACATCCGATAAATGAGGAGGCCGTTTGAGATGGATAGTTCTGACCGCTCATTGAGGATAGGGTATAAGGCCCCTAGACGTTGATGTATCTTCTTTCGGAGGTCTGTAATGTGCTGGTGCCACGTAAGTTTCTTGTCCATGATGACCCCCAAGTACCTTACTGATGACAGCCAGGGTAGTTGCGTCCCATAAAGTCGAAGTTGTCGTTGTGGCATGGTCCGTTTCCACGTAAAGATGATAGTCTGTGTCTTCGTCGGGTTGAAGCTGATCCTCCAGCGAGCCGCCCAGTCTTCCAGTCTGTTGAGGGCGCTCTGAAGTCGTGGTACGAGTACTTCCTTCCATCGGCTGCTGGAATAAAGCATGGTGTCATCGGCGTAGATGGCCTTCTCCACTCGGGGTACCGTTGGCATGTCAGATGTGTACATGATGTACAGAACCGGGCCAAGGACCGATCCTTGGGGCACGCCGGCGTTGATGTTGCGCGCACGAGAGACTGCGTTGTCGAGTCGTACCACAAACGTCCGATGCTCGAGGTAAGATGCGATCAGTTTGACATAGATTCTTGGCAGTCGTAGTGTGTGGAGTTTCCAAAGTAGGCCTTGGTGCCAAACGCTGTCGAACGCCTTAGTGACGTCTAGAAGGACTGCACCACAAAATTCCCGCCGGTTGAAGGCTTCTTTAATGAATTCAACCGCTCGTAGAATTTGCTGTGTAGTTGAGTGTCCACTTCGGAAACCGAATTGCTCCGGCGGTAGGATGTCCAGTTGCGTCGCCAGTCGTTGAAGGCGTTGAAGAAGAAGTCTCTCAAATAGCTTGCTGACGTGGGGAAGCAAGCTGATGGGTCGGTAGCTGGTGGGGTTTTTCCTGTTTTTGCCCGGTTTCGGCACTGCTACGATGACTGAGTGTTTCCATGCAGCAGGGAACGTAGCTGTCTTGAGTATCCAGTTGAATAGCGCGGCAAGATGGACGATCGCCGACCAGGGTAGTTGCTTGAGTACTCTGCCGGTGATGTCGTCCGATCCTGGCGCCTTGTTGTTTGGAAGTTGCTTGATGCCCACTTGTACTTCTTCAGGTGTAATTGGAGTGATAGGTTCTTCTTCTTCAACGTCCTCTTGTAGGAGTGCGGTGACGTCTCGTTCGATGTCTGCAGTTCGTCGTAAGTCGACTCGGTCTTCTAACGGCTGGAAGTTAGCTTCGAATACGTCTGCGAGCATATCGGCTTTTTCTTCAGGTCGGTACGCTGTGTGGTCATCTGTCGTCAGTGGTGGCGTTCTAGTCTTCCTGTTCGTGAAGTGGCTCACTGTTTGCCATCCTAGTGGGTCGGGTGTAAAGCTGCGGAGCTTATCCGCCCATCTCTCGTTACGGTGTGCAGCGATGCCGGCTCGAATCTCTCTTCGGAGTTGATTAATACGCCGCTTGAGAACTGCGTTGCGCGTAATGCGCCATTCTCGGCACAGTCGATTTCGCGTCCGGATTGAAGCGAGGATTTCCTGTGGCAGGCTGGGCACCACTGGGCGATGCGGTGGCGGTGGCGGTGTGGCGTCGTGAAGGGCGTCGGTGATGATGGTGGTGAGTTGTGTAAATGATTCTTCAGAGATGTCGTCTTCGTCGATGTCGGTGAATGCAGTGTCTACATGCTCGCGGAAGTGGTCCCATTGCGTGCGTCGTAAGTTGAGTCGTCCTGGTATATGTTCCGCTGTTACTCTTAAGCTGAAGAGAACCGGAAGGTGGTCCGAATTGAGTCCATGAATGACATCAGCATCGAGGAATTGTGGTATTCCCTTCGTTATTGCAATGTCGATGACATCTGGAACACCTCTCGAAGGATAGCATGTGGGCTCTTCAGGGCCACATGCATGAGCGTGAGCTTCTTCAAGTGCCTGAAGAAGTATTCGGCCACTCCAGTTGGTCACCAATGAGTTCCATGCTGCATGCTTGCAGTTTAAGTCCCCTGCGATAAAGAGTTTGCCTGGCACACGGAGGAGCGCTCTTGCATCGTCGAGAGAGATGATTCGTCGTGGGCTGCGGTAAACAGAGATGAATGTTATGGGTCCGGTTTGCGTTTCAAGAAGAACTGCTGAAGCTTCAATATGCTGCGTGATGGGTGGATGAACTTCATGGTGCTGGATGGTGTTGCGAATGAAGATGGCGGTGCCCCCTCCGTGCGTCAGGCGATCTCTTCGGTAACAGCGATAGTTTGCAATGTTGCTTCGAATGCCTGGTTTCAGAAACGTTTCATTAACGAGACAGACGTCAACGTTGTGGTCGTGTAGAAACTGCTGCAGTTCGGCAATGTCGTGTGTTAGATTGTTTGCATTGTATGCAACAATCCTTAGGTCTTCCAGCCTTGCTGCTCTAGGCATGCTGTGTTGTTCTTGAGGCTTCAATGGCTGCCGTAACGGCTCTGGAGACCGCCGTGTCGACTGCGGCGGCGATGGTGTTAGGCAGCTGCGTTAGCTGTTGGGTGACATCGGCCAAAGTGGTGACGATGTTTGTCAGCAGTTTTACGATATCGGCATCATTCTGCGGAGCCGTGTCAGGCTGTTGGCGTGGTCGTTGAGAGGCGGGTATGCGTGGTGGTGCAGCTTCTGTGTGCTGGGCGGAGGCTGCAGCAGCGTAAGCCATTGTAAGCCGTGCCTGTGCCGGGGTGCGAGTGCGCAGCGCAGGCCAGGAGCGTCCGTCAGCAGGAGGCGGCGGCGGTGGCGGCGGTTGCCGTCGCGGTTGTGGTGCAGAAGTTTTCTTCAGTGGTGGGAGCCCTCTTCTCCTCCTGTTGTCCTCTTTGTGCTTAGGGCAGGACCGGAAGTTTGCGGTATGAGGACCGCCGCAAAGTCCGCATGTAGGCGTTTTGCCGAGTGTGCAGGTGCGACTGTCGTGAGCGCCGCCGCATTTAACGCACATGATGGGCATCGTGCAGAGGCGGGCGACGTGACCGAAGCCCTGGCAGCGGAAGCACTGGATTGTGCCCCGCGTCTTCTGCAGTTTTTCAACTGTGACAGATAGATTGTAAAATCGCGTGACGTTGAAGATATTGCGATGTTGTGGCGTGTCTTGTAAGATGACAATTCTGTGGCCCGAGAGTTGATTAGTTCCTGGCATGTGGTGGTAGTCGACTTTGGTAGCGACGTAGCCCATCTCTTCCAGTTCTTCTTTCACATCTTCATGTGGTAGTCGCTTTGGGATTCCTTTTATCAGCGCCTTGATGGTGGGCGGCCTGTCTGCCTGAAAAGTGTAATTTGGGATGCCTTGCTTCCCAAGTGTGTCCATGACGAGCACGTAATCCTCTGTGCATGACAATAGCAGCTTCAGTAAGTCATCCCCGATTTGCTTTACTGTAAATGGCTGTTTGCAGTTGTCCTTCAGCCAGTTGCGTAACTTCTTGTAGTCCTGGGTGAATTGCAGGACGATTGGTGGTACCTTTCTTGGGACTGCAGTCGGCGGTGCTTGATCGGTGTTTTCGCCGATGTTTTCGTCGTCGTATTGTTCAGTGTTCTCTGGGCGTTGCTGCTCATCGCGGCCGCGCTGTTGTGCTGCCAGAGAGGCAGTGGCTTCGTTTAGTGTTGCTCCCATTCCTTCTAGCGGCTGGTAGCGATTGGAGATCGCTAGTTCTCGGGCAACGATGACCGGTCTGGGGCGTGCTTGCTTCTTAGCCGGAGGTTGTTGAAATCCGTCAGGGGACGGCTCGTCCCGCGCAAATAGTCTGTCAGTAGCGCGTGGGCGAGATCGTCTCTCTCGCTCTTCCTCACGAAGACGCGCAATGCGTTCTTCCGCGACGTTGTCGGCGTCCAAGTCAGAATTGAAGTCCATTTCGGTGTCCTGTGGCTGCTCCGCAGCGTGGGTACTACTACTTCCCCCCGCTGCGGGTCGGTTCATCATCGCTGTGTCGGCTGATGGCGGGGCGGCCAGTGGGGCAAGCCCCACCGGACCGCGGCCGGCCGACACGTGATCGCTCGCGTCTCGCGCGCGCAGTAGCACTCCCTCCGCACTATGCGACATCTCAGTCGGCACTGGGTTCGGTCGCGGCGGCGGCCGATTTAAATACCCTCCGCCCGCGGCGTGCTCCCTCCGCCGTCCGCGCCCAGCGCCACGGTCGCGCTGTGGAACAGATTGCGACGGCGTCTGAGATGACGTCGGTGTGATGGCTCTGTCCGCCGTGGTCGTCACAACTATACGTCTGCTCGATTTACTCTTGATTAACCCGATCGCTGGTTCCCAAGCCTTGCTAAGATTATAGCCACAGTCACGGTTTATGAGGTCGTCATTGGTGCGAATTTCGATGGCCTCTCTAACAACGCTGTCCCAGTATCTCGACGTCTGTACCAGAATCCTCGTGCGGTCATACTCCATGGCGTGATTTTCCGACAAACAATGTTCAGCGACCGCCGACTTGCTCGGATACATCAGTCGAGTGTGCCTCTGGTGTTCACGGCATCGATTCTCGACGGTACGCATCGTCTGACCAATATACGACTTGCCACATTGACACGGAATCTGGTACACGCCGGCCTTCCTCAAACTGAGGTCATCTTTGGCGCTCCCCACCAGTGCACGAGTTTTATTTGGAGGACAAAACACAGTTCCGACCCGGTGTTTCTTCAGAATGCGGGCGATTTTTCCCGAGAGTGCGCCTGTGTATGGAATAAATGCAGTGCCTACCTCCTCCCTCGGGACTTCATCCATCTCAACAGGTTGTGCTGCAGTGGTTGGGCGGAGAGCACGTTGAATCTGGCACCCATTTTTTCGAAATACAGTTCTCAGATGTTCCAGTTCCTGGGGTAGACTCTCTGCGTCAGAGATAGTGCGCGCCCTATGTACTAGAGTTTTAAGTACCCCATTCCTCTGTGAAGGGTGGTGGCAGCTGTCTGCATGCAAATACAGATCAGTGTGCGTAGCCTTCCGATACACCCCATGACCTAGGGTGCCGTCAGCCCTTCTCTTGACCAAGACGTCATGGAAAGGTAATTTACCCTCCGTTTCAGTCTCCATAGTGAATTTGATGTTGGGGTGTATGGAGTTTAGATGTGTAAGGAAGTCAAGGAGTTTATCCATACCATGTGGCCAGATGACGAACGTGTCGTCAACGTAACGGAAAAAGCAAGTAGGTTTCCATACGGATGACGACAGGGCTTCCTCCTCGAAGTTCTCCATGTACAAATTCGCTACCACCGGTGAGAGTGGGCTACCCATGGCGACTCCCTCCGTTTGTTCGTAGTATTCTCCATTAAAAAGGAAATACGTGGAAGTCAAGACATGCCTAAAAAGTTCAGTGGTCTTCTCGTCAAACTTCTGACTAATCAATTCTAGTGACTCTCGCAGGGGTACCCTCGTAAACAAGGAAACGACGTCAAAACTCACCATGATATCTGACTCATCCAACCTGAAGCTATCAAGGCGTTTAACAAAATCCACGGAATTACGGATGTGATGAGGGCATTTACCCACATAAGGACTTAATATTCCCGTCAGGTATTTGGCCAACAAATATGTAGGTGCCCTGATGTTGCTGACAATGGGGCGTAATGGTACCCCCTCTTTGTGAACCTTCGGGAGTCCATACAGTCTAGGCGGTACCGGACCTTGGGGTAACAATTTCTTAGCGTCACCCTCCGGTAAATCTGCGTCCTTGAGAAGCGCCCTCGTCTTGTTCTCCACCTTCTTTGTAGGGTCAACGCTGATCTTCCGGTAGGAATCGTCATTTAGCAGGCTCTGCATCTTATCAGTGTAGTCCTTATGGGAGACAACAACTGTAGCATTGCCTTTGTCAGCCGGTAAGACAACAATTTCAGAGCGCTCCCTCAGATCACGAATGGCCGCCCTCTCTTTACTGCTGATATTTGACTTCATCGGCTTGGATTTCGTCAACGCACGACAAGTTTCACGTCGTATTTCCTCGGCTGATTCTGGCGGAAGTCGAGCTGCAACCTGTTCAACAGCACTAACAATTTCTGCGACCGGAGTGAACTTGGGGGTGGGAGCGAAGTTGAGACTTTTCTGCAAAACCGAGAGCGCATCATCACTCAACACCATGCCACTCAAATTGATGACAGTCTTGCACGGAACCTGCAGGGATGGTTTGTCAAGGAGACGTGAGAACTTAGCTGTTTGACGTCCCGTAGCCTTCTTATGGGCGGAATCAGCTGACACCCAGGTGACACCATCAATCCAATCCCAGGAACAAGAAGTGAACTTACTAGCCAGTTGCAAATGTAGTTTGAGTAATTCCTGTGAGATAAACTCAAGGCTCCGGCGGGTGAATTGCACTCTCTCACGTACCAATGCGAGGCTGGCTCGTTTCTTGATTCTCTTAGCTGCTGCAGAATCGATGTGATGCATAACCTTAGCAAAATTTGGAACAACATTCTCGGAACGACATCTCTTTAGAAAGGCAAGAGTACTTAGCAAATGACATCTACGGTGGCGCAACTTTTCAAATTTCTTCATGCTGCGATACATCTCCTCCCCGTAAAGGTGTATGATGTGATTCTTGAGTTTCTCCCAACGTATTTGATAATCAAAATATCCACGGGTATGCTGCCGGTCTATAGTGTCCAACGGGCACAATATTTCGGCGATCAAACATGTCGCCATCATCAGGTGAACTGACGGACTGAGCTCCTGTGAACGTTCCGGCACGGAGATCCGTACGCTATGGCTGCTCAGAGGGAACTGGGTTCGGTCGCGGCGGCGGCCGATTTAAATACCCTCCGCCCGCGGCGTGCTCCCTCCGCCGTCCGCGCCCAGCGCCACGGTCGCGCTGTGGAACAGATTGCGACGGCGTCTGAGATGACGTCGGTGTGATGGCTCTGTCCGCCGTGGTCGTCACAACTATACGTCTGTTCGATTTACTCTTGATTAACCCAATCGCTGGTTCCCAAGCCTTGCTAAGATTATAGCCACAGTCACGGTTTATGAGGTCGTCATTGGTGCGAATTTCGATGGCCTCTCTAACAACGCTGTCCCAGTATCTCGACGTCTGTACCAGAATCCTCGTGCGGTCATACTCCATGGCGTGATTTTCCGACAAACAATGTTCAGCGACCGCCGACTTGCTCGGATACATCAGTCGAGTGTGCCTCTGGTGTTCACGGCATCGATTCTCGACGGTACGCATCGTCTGACCAATATACGACTTGCCACATTGACACGGAATCTGGTACACGCCGGCCTTCCTCAAACTGAGGTCATCTTTGGCGCTCCCCACCAGTGCACGAGTTTTATTTGGAGGACAAAACACAGTTCCGACCCGGTGTTTCTTCAGAATGCGGGCGATTTTTCCCGAGAGTGCGCCTGTGTATGGAATAAATGCAGTGCCTACCTCCTCCCTCGGGACTTCATCCATCTCAACAGGTTGTGCTGCAGTGGTTGGGCGGAGAGCACGTTGAATCTGGCACCCATTTTTTCGAAATACAGTTCTCAGATGTTCCAGTTCCTGGGGTAGACTCTCTGCGTCAGAGATAGTGCGCGCCCTATGTACTAGAGTTTTAAGTACCCCATTCCTCTGTGAAGGGTGGTGGCAGCTGTCTGCATGCAAATACAGATCAGTGTGCGTAGCCTTCCGATACACCCCATGACCTAGGGTGCCGTCAGCCCTTCTCTTGACCAAGACGTCAAGGAAAGGTAATTTACCCTCCGTTTCAGTCTCCATAGTGAATTTGATGTTGGGGTGTATGGAGTTTAGATGTGTAAGGAAGTCAAGGAGTTTATCCATACCATGTGGCCAGATGACGAACGTGTCGTCAACGTAACGGAAAAAGCAAGTAGGTTTCCATACGGATGACGACAGGGCTTCCTCCTCGAAGTTCTCCATGTACAAATTCGCTACCACCGGTGAGAGTGGGCTACCCATGGCGACTCCCTCCGTTTGTTCGTAGTATTCTCCATTAAAAAGGAAATACGTGGAAGTCAAGACATGCCTAAAAAGTTCAGTGGTCTTCTCGTCAAACTTCTGACTAATCAATTCTAGTGACTCTCGCAGGGGTACCCTCGTAAACAAGGAAACGACGTCAAAACTCACCATGATATCTGACTCATCCAACCTGAAGCTATCAAGGCGTTTAACAAAATCCACGGAATTACGGATGTGATGAGGGCATTTACCCACATAAGGACTTAATATTCCCGTCAGGTATTTGGCCAACAAATATGTAGGTGCCCTGATGTTGCTGACAATGGGGCGTAATGGTACCCCCTCTTTGTGAACCTTCGGGAGTCCATATAGTCTAGGCGGTACCGGACCTTGGGGTAACAATTTCTTAGCGTCACCCTCCGGTAAATCTGCGTCCTTGAGAAGCGCCCTCGTCTTGTTCTCCACCTTCTTTGTAGGGTCAACGCTGATCTTCCGGTAGGAATCGTCATTTAGCAGGCTCTGCATCTTATCAGTGTAGTCCTTATGGGAGACAACAACTGTAGCATTGCCTTTGTCAGCCGGTAAGACAACAATTTCAGAGCGCTCCCTCAGATCACGAATGGCCGCCCTCTCTTTACTGCTGATATTTGACTTCATCGGCTTGGATTTCGTCAACGCACGACAAGTTTCACGTCGTATTTCCTCGGCTGATTCTGGCGGAAGTCGAGCTGCAACCTGTTCAACAGCACTAACAATTTCTGCGACCGGAGTGAACTTTGGGGTGGGAGCGAAGTTGAGACCTTTCTGCAAAACCGAGACCGCATCATCACTCAACACCATGCCACTCAAATTGATGACAGTCTTGCACGGAACCTGCAGGGATGGTTTGTCAAGGAGACGTGAGAACTTAGCTGTTTGACGTCCCGTAGCCTTCTTATGGGCGGAATCAGCTGACACCCAGGTGACACCATCAATCCAATCCCAGGAACAAGAAGTGAACTTACTAGCCAGTTGCAAATGTAGTTTGAGTAATTCCTGTGAGATAAACTCAAGGCTCCGGCGGGTGAATTGCACTCTCTCACGTACCAATGCGAGTACTGTGTTTTGTCCTCCAAATAAAACTCGTGCACTGGTGGGGAGCGCCAAAGATGACCTCGGTTTGAGGAAGGCCGGCGTGTACCAGATTCCGTGTCAATGTGGCAAGTCGTATATTGGTCAGACGATGCGTACCGTCGAGAATCGATGCCGTGAACACCAGAGGCACACTCGACTGATGTATCCGAGCAAGTCGGCGGTCGCTGAACATTGTTTGTCGGAAAATCACGCCATGGAGTATGACCGCACGAGGATTCTGGTACAGACGTCGAGATACTGGGACAGCGTTGTTAGAGAGGCCATCGAAATTCGCACCAATGACGACCTCATAAACCGTGACTGTGGCTATAATCTTAGCAAGGCTTGGGAACCAGCGATCGGGTTAATCAAGAGTAAATCGAGCAGACGTATAGTTGTGACGACCACGGCGGACAGAGCCATCACACCGACGTCATCTCAGACGCCGTCGCAATCTGTTCCACAGCGCGACCGTGGCGCTGGGCGCGGACGGCGGAGGGAGCACGCCGCGGGCGGAGGGTATTTAAATCGGCCGCCGCCGCGACCGAACCCAGTTCCCTCTGAGCAGCCATAGCGTACGGATCTCCGTGCCGGAACGTTCACAGGAGCTCAGTCCGTCAGTTCACCTGATGATGGCGACATGTTTGATCGCCGAAATATTGTGCCCGTTGGGCACTATAGACCGGCAGCATACCCGTGGATATTTTGATTATCAAATACGCCGGGAGAAACTCAAGAATCACATTAACACATTTAATCGCACCATGTGAGCGTGGAAGTAGTTACCAGTGGGTAACTCATGAAAACAAATTAAGTTTCAATAAATGGAAAGCCGGCCGAAGTGGCGAGCGGTTCTAGGCGCGTCAGTCCAGATCCGCGCGATTGCTACGGTCGCAGGTTCGAATCCTGCCTCGGGCATGGATGTGTGTGATGTCCTTAGGTTAGTTAGGTTTAAGTAGTTCCAAGCTCTAGGCGACTGATGACCTTAGATGTTGTCCCATAGTGATCAGAGCCAACAAATGGAAATTTTATTACTAAAAGCCCCTTCTTAAAAAAAAAAAAAAAAAAAAAAAAAAAAAAAAAGCTTTCGGGCTGAGAAGCTTGCCGCTGCCTTTTAACACGGCCGTAGTCAAGAACGCTCACAACAGCCTCTGAAAGACTACACTGGTGCAAATCTGCAACACGCCAGATTACTTTAAACTAAAAATTTTAACAACTCACACAAACACATAAACTATGCACCCCTTAGGAGGGATGGAAATGGTACAAAACACTCACATTAAAAAGAATTACTTGCCACCGAAGGTACAACTTGTTTCTAAAAGAAAACTCTTACGTGGAAGGGTGGCAACTTTATATACTAAAATTTAAATAAAACCCATGAAATGCAGTCTTACATAAAATGTACAAACATGCTCAACATTACACATATACCGCCTCTCAAGATGATAGTCAAGATAAAAAAAAATATTTCAGGAATTCGGCCGTTACACTACAAGCAATAAATTCGTTAACACCGAATCCGATAAACATGACAGAGGCAGCTATTAACGTACGGCTGACCGACAGTCAGGAAGACCTGGCGCAGCACCCCCAGAACTCTCTCCCGACCCGTCCGCTGCCAGCCGCTTCAACGGACGCAGGAAGGCGTCGCAGCTCGCGCCGGCCAGACCAATGTCGTGGGTTGACTCCTGTTTCTCTCGTGTCGGCCGCGAAGCCACTACCCCTCGCTATACGGCGCGGCCGACTGGACTGACGTGGCGACCTCACATGCGCCGACGCTCAAGACGGACAAATCATCTTGTGTCCCAGTGCGCGACCGACCAACCGATCGATCCAACCGCCAATGACCATTGCCTGAACAAACTCGAGCAGACTGGCGGCCTAACACATATTAGTACTCTGGACGACAGACAGACTGCCCCACACTGACCCGGCTGACCAACTGACCAGACTAGCCGAGACTCACAGGCTGACCCCTTGCCGAGCTCATAGCGCCCCTTATATGCACGTGAACAGGCAACCTTTCCCCTTTCCCACCAGAGAGAGACACCAACGCTGCGATTGCCATAGCGGCGCCACCGTCAGGAACTGAGGGCGCGCTTTTCAAAACATCAATCTTTACTCCGGCTCTCTCACTGTAGTATCAGTATTATTCCTAGATGAAATAAAGCTGCCACAAGCCTCCTGTCCACCAGACAAGACAGCGTTTTCAGGTACCCCATCTGCAAGCAGCAACACTCCACTGCCCAAGCAAACCACTACCAACAGCGTGGCGGCCCTGTTAACGGCCAACACGTCCGTGTTGATTCCCAAAGCGCACGCAAATGCCGAAACTCGTCCCCTGGTTGTTACACGAAGCCGTCAGCGAAATGTCGCTCACCAGTCGCAGTACTGCACCAACTTCCTCCCGTGGCTCATACGCGAGCCCATATCCTCGTGAAGCACAACATCGCTACCCCCTAACGGGGCGCCCGAGTCGCAGTTAACAGGCAACGTGCGCAAGTCGTTACGCTACAGGAGCAGATAACGATAAAAGCTCTCGCACTGCTCAAGTGACTTCAGCTGTATATGACATTCCTCAAGCAACTTACAGACCCTCTTCCCCGTCGAAGACAATATCAATGCTAGAGAAGTTCTTAAACAACTGGGGCTGCAGATTTTCTGCAGCGTTCTTATCGTGGTACTCGAAACAGAGTTTGATAGACAGTATCTCGAGAAGTTAACCTGTTTAGTGGATGAAAGGTCTATTTCTTGCACAAGAGACGCCTTGCTTACTGAGTGGATTATCAGATGTGATTCTCCCTCCAACTCAGGCTATGGTTGGCAGTGCCCCATTTTTGTCCTGTCACAGATATGCTAATTCGACGACTGGCATAACTCGTTCCGAGCCTCTGATAAGCTCGCAGAGGTGTCGCGAGACAGCCACGAGCGGGGGTGGGGTCGGGAGGACGCAGACCGGCGTATTTCGTAAACTTTTCTCCGGCAGATAAGCTCTCGACGACGAGCGCTCCTTATCTCGGCATCCGACGATATAGCCCACTCTGCTTCGTGAAGCATACGCCTCGCGGACGTTCCGCCCGGGTGCCCGCGCTGCTACGAAATGACGGAGATATAACCGAAACAGCGGAGTGGAAAAACGCCGCGGACCTCTATCTTCCACGCTGGCAACACTGCAGAAGCTTTTTTGTGTACTATGAATAAAAAAGACGCCACGACAGCAATGAAAATCCCCTTCACCTAGTTGATACGTCCATCACCTCCACAGGCCTTAACTGACGACACGGAAGAGAAAAGTGACATGTCAATGGAAATGTGGCAAGACGTGTGTTTTTGTACTTATCATTGCACACTATTTACGTTAGCTTACTTATTTATTTTGAAACGTCCCCTCAGAAAAATTATGAGTCACTGTGCTGGTAAACTTCTTATGTTATTGGATTTTCAAACAGCTGAGAAAAACTGAACGTACTCAGACATTTCTCTCTTTACTAATTCTGATCAACACTAAACTGACACACAATATTTTTAGCGCAACGCAATCTGACTTTCAATAATCCCTACAAAAGAATGGCCCTGACTAACAATAACCCATACCTTTCATGAATCACTTACTTCACAAAAATCTTCGTTGCTCGAACTACTGCAATACAGCGAGCGCCAATACTGCCAGCTAAATAAAAGATTCCAACTACTGAAGGCACTGACTACTGTAGGCATAGTTAGCAAATAAAAGATTTTGATAGAGAACTAACAATGTATTTACCTTAATAGTGTTCAAAAGTCATAATATATATGTATAATTTGTGACATCCAGTTTGGCTTTTTTTTTTAGGTGTGAGCCCCTCCACGCTCGCAGAAGCATAGTGACCAACTCAAAAGGTCTACTGTCACCTCTGCATTGCTAGTATTTAGAATCGAGGAGATCGCAGGAGCGAGGGACTGCGATGTTATCCGTACGTCTGGGTAGGGTTACCCATTAGTACGGGCGCATCTGGGTGATAGAAGTGGTCGAAAAAGCTCGACAAAAAAGCTTGAAAGAAGAGCAGTTTGAAGGACAGAGGGAAAAAAGTGCCAAGGGAAAAAAACCTCTGTGACAGTGTCAGGTTGGGTAGTAAGAGCAGTAGCGGTTTCTTGCTATCTGCGACAGATCGTGCAAGGTAAGGTTATGTTAGCGGTTGAGTATCATGCGTCATTACCATAGAAGCAATGCCAGATTGTCATGGAATGACCAGTCCTGTCGAGGAGGTGAGCGCTGCTGCTGCTGGGCCGACGATGTCTCCTGGGCCAGCTGCTGCTGATGCTGCTGTTCCTGTAACATAGCCATGTCGTTGTAGGTTTGTCAGTTCGATGGTCCTCGAAGGAACTAGCAGTGTGATACGTGTTGGGGGTTTGTTTGTGAGTCGTGTATGGCCTCCCTGCGATTGCCAGTTCTCGTGGCAGAGGCTCAGCTAGCAAGCTGGTCAGTGGCTGATGTGAAGGGGCTCACCTCATTGTGTCGTTTGCGTAGTTACTAAGTTACCACAGATGGTTAGTCCCTAAGGAGTGTCTTCAGGCGCCTGTGCTTCCATCTATGGTTGTAACCAGTTTGGCAAATTTCCTTTTTCTGACGGACACACGTCCAGCTCGTCCGATCAATTAACATCTCGAAAGTCTGGCTTCTCTATCCACACATCCACCACTGCTGGCGGCTCACCTCCAACTGCACAACGCTATGCGCTGTCCACATCCAACTGCCCAACACTACAATAGAGAATATTCCAACAATGCCAACCAGCCACAGACTGCACACAGCACAGTCAGTGATTTTCATACAGAGCGCTACGTGGCGTTACCAACATAAAAACCTCAACAGCCTACTTACAATTTTTAATTTACGCATATCTTTCATCAGAGATGTTTAAGGCTATCAGTTCCTCTCTTAATACGTACGTCTTGACATCCTCAGCTTGTCAAAACTACAGTACCATTACAGTTAGTACATCAACTCTTCTTCTGTCTCCGAGTTTCCTACACCGTGCTGCGTCTTTAACATCAAACTTCACATCTCCGTCTGTCTTACCAGCCCACTTCTTGTGTAGCTCCGTGCCGCATCGCACGCCTCACTCCATCGTTTCAGTTTAGCTGAGGGTCTTTTCTTCTGTGTCGTGGCGATATCCAGTGCTCCTATTTTAGAGGGCATTCTTATAAGATGGCCATACCACATAAAGCATTGGTTTTCAATTGTATCTACGATATCCTCGGTAACTCCCTCCTCTTCTCGTAGCACTTCATTTCTTATCTTGTCTCTCCTTTTTCTTCAAAACATCGTCTCCAGAACTGCATTTCAGTTTCCTTTAAGTTCTTCTCTTTGATCTTGGAGCCTTTCCGTAGTTCACCATCACAGAGAGCAATGCTCTCAGCTATTGTTTCGCAAATCCTTTAAAATTTTTTGACGTTTTGTATCCTGAACAATGGAATGTAGCTGCTTGATTGCCATCCTTCCCTTTCTTATTCTGTACTTTATTTCCTCGTTGCTTCCACCCTTGTCCAAAGTGACTCTCCTCAAATATTTACGTGATCGTCTATACTACGGATCCGTCACTCGCAATACTTATACCTCCTGGAACCAAATATTTAGTGCAGTTTTGTCATATGATGACATGGTTGGAAATGGTTCAAATGGCTCTGAGCACTATGGGACTCAACTGCTAAGGTCGTTAGTCCCCTAGAACTTAGAACTAGTTAAACCTAACTAACCTAAGGACATCACAAACATCCACGCCCGAGGCAGGATTCGAACCTGCGAGCGTAGCGGTCTTGCGGTCCCAGACTGCAGCGCCTTTAACCGCACGTCCACGTCGGCCGGCAACACGGTTGGAAACTGTGGCTTTTATTTGAAGACAAATGCTGATGGTGTTGAGACTTCAACCAGCCACAAATTTAATTTATGTTCCTTTATTCAAAAGGTACCGTTACCGTTTTCGAATCATTACAGTTCATCGTCAGACGCCTTTCATGCTTTCATTAGAACATGCGGTGCGTTTTTTATTGATTAGTTGTCCTAAAATATAAATGATACATAATTATAAGCCGTCACACAGATGGTTGCGTTACAGGTTTGTGTTGGGATGTGACTTACGTGACTTACCTGTCATTTAGTTCCCAATCGCAGCGTAATTAAACCTGCTTCCCACATAATACTTTTTTTATACGGAACTGTTCTGTATTGTTATAAGTTTTGCTAAACAGTTATGATAGTTTCTTGTATCTCTTATTTTATCTAAGAGGCGGTGATGTATAAATTGTTCCTCGGATCCTATGTACAAGTTCGGTCGAGGAGCAGTTATATGGACTTCATTTACCAGAATTCTTTTTCTGTGAGGCTCTTTCGCGAGCAATTTGGAACAATTTCTGATATGAATTTTTTCTGTTCTGTAACTCACTTATTATTTCACTTCATGGAAGTGTACAGCTTTATCATTAACTGCAGAACAGAACGCACTACCCTATTTATACATAATACGGGGCGACATATCCTCCCATCTCCATACTGCCCCACTAACTGAAAACTCACGACTGACAGTCCGTGACGTCTACCTGGTCTCAACAACCACAACAAGAAAAGCTCAGCCCAGAGATATACCTATCTTATTCAAAGACTACTCGTAACTCGGTCCTAGTCGGTGACACCACCCTTTTCCCTGGCGTCCTCACGCTCAAGTTGAATATACTATTTCCGATTATTTAATTTGAGGATATACAAGTAATTAAAGGAAGAACTGTGGATATAATTTGTCCTTCAGTTCAAGTAATTATTTCTTATCATTGCGAACTGATGTCCCATTTCAGTAGCTGTGTCTAGCGTAGTTTCTTAGAAATAAATTTTTGTAATCAGGTAAAGACTTTATGCTCACCCTGTAGAATTAAGAATGAAAAAAGGAAAAAACAAGTTGTAGACTGGATCTGTGGATCTGGGGAAGAGCGAGATATAGCAAGACAGCTAGCACATGAAATGGAAGGAAAATGGGCAGGAATAGATATTGATATGCGTGAGGAAAGGCGTTAGATTTTGGTTCTATGGTGGACAAAAGGAAGACAGATGGATGCTGCTAGGTAAGCTATGACGATGATAACATTTAAAGCAGAACGTGGTTTTTCTATGATGCAGTGCATTGACTAATATGCTCCACATTTGTTAGGATGAAATGGGGAAGAAGATAAACATTTAGAGGATTATGCTGCGAGGCTAGGCATATCAAATATTGTAACCTCCCCGCAATAAAGTTAGTCAATATTAACTGAATAATAAAATGAGCCAAGCGTAACCTCCTTGCAAAATTAAAGAATAAAAATTGCACAAATGTAAACTCCCCACAAAATATCGTTAAGGGATGAAGATTGAACACAAACCCACAATAACATTAATTAAATAATGAACCATGAACTGAATGTAACAACTCAACAGCAATAATTAAACCTGACAAATTTTATAAGGACAGCAGCGCTGACCTACGGCCCTGTGAAATAATTAAACCAAAATTCTTACCTCAGTAAAACTGCATCTATATCTGCTCTTATTTTTCGGCATAGCTTTGTGCAGTGCTGGCTTATATTTAATTTCGATTCTTGGAGGGAATGCATAGGAAATATTATTTAGCTTGAAATGAATCTTTTTCTTTAAATGAGTTACTTGATAAAAAGTTATTATTGGGGCATCATTTTGAACAAATTAATTACAAGTAACACACGTTATTAGCTGAGCGCAATGCTGCTTCATTACCCGCTACAATAATATACATATCGTCCACCACATTCCTGACCAGACTCGTGGGCAGAGCACACCGCGGACGCATGCCGACTCGCTACACACTAGCACTGACTGAGTACAACTATCCAACTGTCTACTCCCTCTGCCGACTCGCCACACACTGGCACCGACTGACTACTACTGCAGAGTGCAACTCGCAACTGAACACTCGCGCGGTCAAGCGCAGACTAGCAACGATAAATAACTCTCTGGTCAGAGATTCTGTCATGCCTCGCCATCGCTGGTAATGAATACATACGTGTTTCAATATTGTACTGCCTTTATTAAGGATAATAGGTCTACACAACTGGTTTTTTTTTTCCAAAACTGTCGCCGCGCGGTGTAGCCGCGCGGTCTTCGGCGCCTTGCCACGGTCCGCACGGCTCCCCCCGTCGGAGGTTCGAGTCCTCCCTCGAGCAAGGGTGTGTGTGTTGTCTTTAGCGTAAGTCAATTTTAGTTACATTAAGTACTGTGTCAGCCTAGTGACCGATAACCAAAGCAGTTTGGTCCCACAGGAACTTACTACAAATTTCCAAATTTTTCAAAACTATCCTGTAATTCATATAAACCGGAGTTAAAAAGACCAATCAAATCTGAATAATTAGTTCAAACTGACAAATGAGATTTGTATCATTAGTGGAGATTTCAAATGCTCAATTAACACAGTTAACCCTTTTAAACTGAACTAATACTCTGGAAGCAAATTAAATTGAGCTACAAGTGCACAGGTGTGCAGCAGGTCACGTTAGCCAAACAAAGGAGCCCACCCCTAGGAGGATTCCCGGAAGGCACTCGCCGGCAGCTGCGCAGGTCAGTACCACTCGACCAACCTGCCTTTCTCTGAGGAACTGCCGCTGGGCACCAGTCACTGAGCCGGCTGAGGTGGGCGAACGGTTCTAGGCGCTATGATCTGGAACCGCGCGACCGCTACGGTCGCAGGTTCGAATCCTGCCTCGGGCATGGGTGTGTGTGATGTCCTTAGCTTAGTTAGGTTTAAGTAGTTCTAAGTTCTAGGGGACTGATGACCTCAGAAGTTAAGTCCCATAGTGCTCGGAGCCATTTTTAAACCATCCACTGAAGTCACGATACAGACGTGATCTCTTATAGTGTAGGGCCGCCAGCAGAGTCTGTTTTACAATTTTAATGTGGATGGAGGAGAAATACTGACTTTTGCTAGGTCTGGAAGGAAGCTTTCCGTGAAGATAATGTAGAAAACAGGGCTTTGTTCGAATCACAATGCCCTCATATATCGAAAAGTGGAGTGATAACCCATAGTCAGGCCATATCTGAGGGTGTAGGATGCTGCCAAACTGGGGCACTGCAAAAACTTACTGATTAACGAAATGTAAATGCCTCTACAACTGCTTAACGTAAATAAATTCCAAATTGCAGAGAGAGGTTCGGCTGCGCTGCCAAGTGACTTAGATAGTGCTTGATACACCTTTTTAGCGCAGGTTGTTAGAGTGGTTAACAGCCTGAAATCAGAGTTAAAGAGAGGACCAGCTTCTTTTAAAGAATCTTTTTACTTGTCAGCACTCGGTATATCCATAGTTTAGCCAACCGAAATGACATGAAAAAAGACGAATCTTCTTTTTAGGAAGCAATCAACACAAAATTATTTTCATCGCCAGGGCCCTTCACCGCCACTGCCCATCTCCACCAGACTACTTCTCCCAGCAGGTAGGCTCCTGTCCGAGCTAATGAGCTGAGAACTTGGACAATTTTTCGGCTACATTGGTCGCAGACGCGACCAATGACTGATTTTATCGACCACTTCAGCCTCATCCTGCAGATTAACGTGGTGAGATCTGGGGAGCGAGGCGAGGCGAGCCATGTAGACAGTCAAATAATTTGTACTGCGTTTCAGTACCTTCAGGCCGCATTCTGAAGACTTGTTTGTAGATTTCACTATCAACACGCATTCAACTCCGGCCGCATTTGGAAACGTCTACTCTTCTACAGCGCTATCTGCCTTTTAATACTAACATTCGGGCAATCACGGTACGACATCACTTTTATAATTTTGCACTGCTACACATTTGTTAGAATGAGACCGCCACATCCTTTGACCACTCTTGCCGAGGTTTTAGTTTGTCAATTTTTGTCAGATGTTTCATTGAGCGCTTTCAGTGCAATAAACTGAAATAATAGTGATTCTTGTTCAATTTCGTAACTAATGGCTTCATTATTCATTGTTCAAATCACATAAGCAGTCAGGTCCCAACTACCTTAACTGACCAAAGGCTGGACTGAAATCATTAAGCAACATATCTCGAGAAAGTGTTGATGCATTGCTCAAGAAAATGGAAATTTCCTTTATATGTGCCGTGTTGAACTACAGCACAACATTCAGATAACTTCCGCGAATACGCCCGGGTCACGTCTTCGACAACCACCGATATGTTGACAGTTGCACACCCTATCAGGCAAAAATGCGACTAGAGAGCGCTGTGCAAGTGAAATTGGTATGAGAGGGTATGTGGAAAGATGACACACGGACACACTGTGAACACAACGTTCACCTCACAACAAAATGTGACCAGCGTCAGAGACGGAGAATTATAATATCGAATTCAATGTACCTCAACATTCGCTCCGCAATGGAAGTGGAAAAGGTTGACTGCCTTCTTTTCCTTGATTTGTTGGTCAGGAGAAAGGTTGATGGTACTTTGGAACATGTTGTCTGCAGGAAACCGACTCGCACTCATACGTATCTACAGTCTGATTGTTGTCACTATTCGACTCAGCGTGAAGGGATACTTCGTTCATGGGACACACATCATCTCAGACCCTCAGAGTTTCTCAGTTGAGTTATTCAACTTCGATGTGACCTTTCTTCAGAATGTTTATTGTGATAGATCAGACGCACTTTGTGCTATCGACCAACTGTCAATCGGGTAAGTGATGATAATAATGAGGTGGCTTACGCAGGTAACATTTCAAACAGTATTGGTCATATCCTGGGGCAGCATGATGTGGAAGGTGTTTTTCATCTACAGTGGAAGAACAGGGATGTTTTAGAATCCGTAAAGTATGATTTTAATATGCGTAGGGTGGATGTCTGCCTTATTCCTCGCGGTTGTGGCAAGTCATATATTGATCAGGACTGTGGAACCCGGTGCATTGAGCATAAGCATCACTCACGCTTGTAACAGCCAAGGAAGCCAGCTACTGCAGAACACTGCCTTGACACCATTCATTCTATGAAGTATAACAACACAGATTCCAGCATGCACTTCCATGTTCTTGAATAGTGGCATTGAGGAAGCAGTTGAGATTAAATTAGCAAGTAACTTAATACAATGGAAAGTCCAGGATGGAATAACAACACTATTATGAGAGGGATAGACTGCTATTCACCATATAGAGGAGACGTGGAGTCGCATAGAGGCATAAGAAATGCTGCTAAATACTTAAGCTTTTCGCCAAAAGGTCTTCTTCCGAAGTAGAAAACCCGCAGCTATCTTTGTTGTGTGTGTCTGCGATTCACCGTCTCTTGTATATGGCCAGTAGCGAATTATATTTTTCGTAAGTATCAAGTAACTCTATTTTAAAATGACTTGAGCACTATGGGACTTAACATCTGAGGTCATCAGTCCCCTAGAACTTAGAACTACTTAAACCTAACTAACCTAAGGACATCACACACATCCATGCCCGCGGGAGGATTCGAATCTGCGACCGTAGCGGTCGCGCGATTCCAGACTGAAGCGCCTAGAACCGCTCGGCCAAATCGGCCGGCTATGAATTTTACTTTGTCAGATCTGTGTATCAGGATTGTGCACATATTGTTTGGAAGCTTACTACATCGTGTCGTTTCATCATTAAATATATAGAAAATCGAACCCTTGGATTATTTTTCTATGATCTCTAAATAGATGCTTTTAGCCAACTTCTACATGGAAGTCAATATAAAATATTTTCACGGTCAGTGCTTTCAAACAATGACGATTTACAATAACCACCAAGGCCTGATACATAGTGAAGTGCTGTGGGACAAGTAAAACAACTAAGTGCATGAGAGATAATTAACAATAATTAAATATATCCTGTGATCTGTCTTAAGTTAATAACCACATCGTGTCATCGCACTTGTGACGTGTCCTTCCCTAGGCAAACGTTTCTTAACTGCATTGCATACACTCTAGTAACAGCTAGATATTTTTTCTAAATTTTATACTGTCCGTAAGGAAGGATACGTTACAACTGGCGACGCGCGACTGGACAAAAAAATGGTTCAAATGGCTCTGAGCACTATGGGACTCAACTGCTGTGGTCATAAGTCCCCTAGAACTTAGAACTACTTAAACCTAACTAACCTAAGGACAGCACACAACACCCAGCCATCACGAGGCAGAGAAAATCCCTGACCCCGCCGGGAATCGAACCCGGGAACCCGGGCGTGGGAAGCGAGAACGCTACCGCACGACCACGAGATGCGGGCGCGACTGGACAAACTGCGTGTAAATATCCTATAAATACTTTCTCTGTTACGTGTATGGTGCTGGATACGACGCCTGACTAAGCAAAGAGGTAAGGACGAATTCAAGGACAAGGAGAAAAAAAAATGGAAATCAGAATCATCCACAATTAGCATGTATTGAAATATAAAGCGAAAAATATCCAATACCAAACTAACATAACTGCAGCCATCGTGACAACCAACAATCCTTGAATAGCTGCTTGATTTTTGATGTTACGAATCTTGAAATTTTACCGTAGGTGTATCATAACCCACAGGAACATTTTTCACTTTGAAAAACAAAAACTTTGAAACAGTACTAACTGCAGTATGCTCAAGGTGCGTGCCACTAAGATGGCCGCTTTTGCAGCGCGTACACTTAAGATGTTGGCGCGACCATACTCTGTTTTCTAATGTGGCGAGCTACTACTGGAAGGTTCTGTGAGAAATTTCACTACTGGAAACGTCATTGCGCATGTGGACGGAAGCTTGAGTAAAGCAACTGGTTTTACATTTTTGAATATTTAATTTTCTTATAAAGAACATTGGTAAAACGGATAAAGTAGAGCACGTAGGGGAAATACCAACCGAAGAAAATATCGATAACAGCGACAGGGCGGAATTTACTGTCGAAATTACAACATTGTCATTGAGCCTGAGGTACAGGTACATCTGCTCCCACATGCAACCATTCAACAACCACATCCAATAACAGATCGGTTCATGACGCTACGTCAGAGATTAGAAAACACGATGAAAATCAATGTCCAATGCTTAGCAGAAAGTCTGTATGCGTGTATGAAAGAGAATTTTGATAAAGTATCTGTGGTGTCACCGCCAGACACCACACTTGCTAGGTGTTAGCTTCAAATCGGCCGCGGTCCATTAGTACATGTCGGACCCGCGTGTCGCCACTGTCAGGGATCGCAGACCGAGCGCCACCACAAGGCAGGTCTCGAGATACGGACTAGCACTCGCCCCAGTTGTACGGACGACGTAGCTAGCGACTACACTGACGAAGCCTCGCTCCTTTGCCGAGCAGATAGTTAGAATAGCCTTCAGCTAAGTCAATGGCTACGACCTAGCAAGGCGCCATTAGTAACATTGCATGTATCTATGGAGTCTCACTTATATCGTCAATAGCGATGTACCAAGGATGGATTAAAGTTAAGTATTCCAGAAGCTACGTACTTTTCTTTGTAGCATTCATTACGTATCCTGTTACAGACCTATCTCTTGCCTGTGTAAACTAAACGCGTGCCTTTCGGCTACTTCCGTGGCGTGGCTGTCTTGCTACGCCACAACAGTATCGAAACGTCAGACCAAATTAAAATTTTAACAAGTATCCAAAAATAAACAGAACAATTAAAACTTAATTTTAACGTGTCTTTCAAGATCTTGACACGAAAGTAAATATTCATGGTAAGAGACAAGACGACCAACTGAAAACAGTTTCGAACATTTAGCAAAAAATTTGGATTCCGACATGAAAAAGAATTTTGATCGAGTATCCATACAACAGGGAGATTAGATTAAATTAACATTAGATTAATTATCCAGAGAACAGTCGGAACAGATGAAAGTAACAACAGGTCAAGTAGCAAAAGAACGCTATTACAATAGATTAACGAGAGTGTTACATGAATACGTTCCGAAATAATGAGTTGAAAAAAAGTGTACTAAAATATGGCTGGAACTGTGAAGCAGTTTCTGTCGAGGCCGATGAGTTAGAGACAGCACAGTCTACACTGTTAACATCTGTGCATCTACTCTAAAACCAGTTCACAAATTTCGTTGTGGAACAAGAAAGAAAATTAAATAAAGTTTTTATGGAGAGCGCCAAGAGCTCGAAAACGACTTTTCGTCTTGGATGCGAACTAAAAAAGCACACATAAATGAATCACTCAGTAGTGAATTACGTGTGGTTACGCAGATCGTAAGCCAAGAAGTCATGTGTGAATGGAGAGCATCGAACGAAGATGTAAGTAATAAATGAAGACAAATTAAAGAAGAAGTAAACGCACAGGTTAGCCACATGCGGAAAGAATTAGCCACGATCAAATGCACCACTCGAGAGCCGTCACCACTAAGTATGCACGCCGGTCACGCATACGGTAACGCATATCTGCACAATAGACTATACGGAGAAACAGCGAAACCGGCCAGTCCATATATAAATAGCTCATCTGAAAAAGCAGCTGCTGGGCCTACGTTGTCGGTCAACCTGGTAGAACTAGTTGTTTCTGCAACAGGATTCAAAAGTGAATTACCTCAGTCCTGGGGCGACCACCAACCGAACAAATTAATAACAGCATTTACACAGAAAGATTCCGCCCTGTGAGCTACAGATGCAGCAGAAAGACGTAAAACTTAAAGAGTTCGATGAAGCTTTTTTCAACAAGTACTGGTCTGCATCGATTCAGGAACGTCTTCAAAAGGTAGTATATGAACCTTAACCGTACTGTACAAAGCAGGGCAGTTGAAGAAAATGTTGTGAGCGGTAGTCGAACAAGACGAGATATTGGGATGAACCCATGTCGCAAAAAGATGTGATCAAACTGCGGAAATCGAAATTATCTGCACTTATACGTTTTCGGAAATTCCCATTACAAGCTTGTAGGACTTGTAGAGGGGTGTGGGTGCAACATTTTGAATGTGAACACATGTCTGGAAATGTACCGTTCCCGTTCTGTAACGATTTCAATTCACATGATTAATACATCCGCTTCTGCTTGAGGAATTGAATTATGAGTAGTGGAGTACAGTTATTAGGTAACAATTCAGAAGGAAACACGACGAAACATCCATTATCGCTTAAGTGCATTTTTGTATTAACACTTAAACATTACTTGTTTACATTAGTTGCAAACAGAAAAGAAACCAGTGCAGCACAGTACTGTTGCCTTATTACAGCAGCTCGATGTGGAGACCACTAACGTTGTTACAGGCATTGTACCGACGAAGCACGTTCTAGCACACACTCTCCATTTCACCCAGTGTCTCTTCAGCTTCTAGTGCAGCGGCCACAAGTCGTGCTAGCAGATCTTCCTTTGTCTCTAAGGGAGTTTTTCAAATTACGCTTTGCATACGATCTCACAAGAAGTAGTACACGTTATCCTTTCTACCCTATGTTTACCAGAACAAGCAATGCTGAGCCCTTTCTCTTTCCCCCAGGAACATGGATGTGTTACACGTCTGAACTGAAACCGTCGTAGAAAGGAGGCGCTACTTTTTAGGACAAGGGTTCCTATCCAAAATATTATGTACTCACACCCTCTACAAGTCCCAGAACTTTGCAGCGGGAATTTCCGAACAACCTGTAAAATTAAGAAATTAACAAATGTGCAGGAAGCGGATCTGGGTTTATATAAATTCTACGTTCATTAGACCTCACTCCCGAGGATCCAGTAAAGCTCACAACAGTCACGCTAAGAACGGCAACAGGTGTTGCAAAGGCGCACAGTAGCAGGGCGGGCCAGTAAACGCAGACCGCCGAATCAAAACGACGTCCAGCACTATAACAAGGGAAGGTTTAACCCTGGGTACAACAACTATCCATGCGGTAACAGAAACCAGAACTGCTAAAATAGAACAAGGCAACAACAAGTAAATAACACAGTGCTGACAATAATCTGAAGTGGTTCCAACGTGAAAGCAAAACTGATCGCCATCTCAAAACAAAGTTCTGTGGATAGCGGAAGTGACGGATACTAAACGGCGAAGAAACAGACGTGGCCATACACAGCTCTACAGTATATGTCGAGGATGGAACGAGGGCAGTACATGGACTAACAGCATTAACATCCTGCGGTATAATGATGGTTTGGACCAGGCCTGGCCAGGATTTGCACTCCTGGAGCGCGCTCGTGCTCCGCGATGGCAGTAGACTCAACTTGTCAGTGATCTGGCTTTCCCCGGTACTACGCTGTTCTGAGAACGTGTTTGGGTGAGAGAGTCATACTCCAAAGAGTGCACGTGCGGGAAACTTAGCAAGACGTATTTTCTACACAGTGCGACTGCTTCTAAGAGGCAATAGCTGCAGCATACTTTGATAAATATGACTTTATCATGGGCGTTTATTTTTAAGTCTTCGTTTGTTTTTTCTTTTGACAAAGAAATAGCTGTTATTACTTCAGTACAGAAGCAAATTAGCTAGTGCTAACACGGCGAATAGAACAACAAAAAATTTTACATCCAGGCGTTCAACATTAAGTTGTAATGTTTAACGTTTCTACACATTTCGAGTTTAGAATATGTACTATATATGGTCCTATGATTCATGATAAAGTTAAAACACACGGAGCTATGCAGAGTAAAAATATTAAACTCTAGCGTTGGTGGGATTTTGTCAGTTTCATAACAGAAGAAAAAAGAAAAAAAAACATTCGTACACATATGTTGAACCAAATACTGGAACAACTTTAGTGGCTCTAGATGAATTTTCGTGGGGTTTTTGCAGCTGGGGGAAACGTATAGGGCTTATTAGATCAAAACTGGATTAGGGGAAAAACATCGAATTTAAAGTTTTAGAAGACTACTGAGTGTAGAGTTTCGGATGATTGTCTTAATGACGGCGTAGTACCCCAAAGAACCAATAGATATCACTGTCATCAATGATAAAATTCGCTAGAGTCGTAAGTTTTTTTATTGTAACAAGGGAAGCACAGCCCGGTTTCGAATCTGTCCCATCTTCACGTGTATATTAAAATATGAGTCGATAAATGATGCGTATAAGTAAGAAGAGGATACCCTGTTTTATGCCATTTACCAGGAATGCAGTATTTTAAGGTATATTAACCCACTTTTAATGTTACATACTTATTATCATTTATGGACGTACATTTTTAATACGCGCCTGAAATTTGGTCACAGGGTCCAAAAGTGGGCTGTGCTTTCCTTTGTAGAAATAAATAATTTTACAGCTGCACCGGATGTTGTCACTGATCGTCTCGTAAAGAGAAACATCTCACAATTAGTTTTCTATCTTTAAGCCATTTATTCAGGGGTTTATTTTACCTTAGTGACAGAAATAAGGGCCGCAATTTTATCTTTACGAATACAAACTAACTCTGAATTTACTTCGATGAGATACACGGATTTACTGATGTCACTTTCTGTATTACAAATTTAACAAAACTTCTCTGCTTCATTCGATAGGTTTCATTTGTATCTGACACTGGCTACGAAAAACGAATTCATTGACAAAGTGTTTCTGTAAGAGTTCCGATTTAAATAGGTGTTAAAAGTGGCGGTATTCAATGACCCTTCTTTAACTGCCATTGCAAAGCACGGGTGTATAACCAGTGGAGTAATATACTCAATATTGCTGCCTTAACTGGAGGCATTAAGCTGTTAATCGTTAGTGTTTTGCGACGATCCTGACCCACATCTTCCCGGCCACAAACGTTGACGACTACATCCAAATGTCTGTTTCTTACGCCAGTTTTTCATGAACTCGGCGAGCTTAGGACACACGAAGCGTTCCATCGTTCTTGGACAAGGTAAAGTAGTTGGAATGTCCGACCTAGTTCTGAGGTGGTCACATGATATTTGAGTCGTTCGAGCGCAGAGCATGGTTATGAGTTCCCTTGCATCGACAGTTCATGGAATTGGTTACTTTGCGTGCCAAACGTGGCCAGCCCGTGGCTCTTAAAAGCAGTTTGTGACATCTGTATGGAGTGTCACTTGTACAGAGACGGAATATGTTGACGTTTGTACGGCGCCCAGGACACTTCAGCTAGTGGGTCTCAAAACAGGATGTTCCAGAAGGAGGATACACTAGCGTGTTCTTCGGTACCAGCGGCTTACTTCCGGGAAAGTTTACTTTCTGCACGAAGAAACCTGCCCGCACACATTTCATTGACAGACTGCTGTGGTAGCGTGGCGCTCTCCCAGGGTTCAGAACTGCAGTTGATCACTGAACCAGCAAGTTGTGTTCTGTGTTCAAAGTGTTCTGCGTATGGAGTTCACAGAGACCATCAAAGGGAAGCCTTTATTGACTTAGAACGGGAATCAATATGTAATGGACTATACCAGCAAAGGAGATGATGTATAAGCGTTGAAAAAATAAATGCAGAGGAGTACTATCCACTAAAAATAACACAGTCTTAGGCAAGGTAGCAAGTGTGAATACCAGAAGCTTCACCATTTCTACGACCATTTCTGTACCAGTAGCTTAACAACGAGCACATGCCTAGAGTGCGTGGCATTGCAATGGAAGGTTTCATCGCACTCACCACGTCTCTGAAGACGAAGGATAAATATGTTACAGCAGACTGTCATTCAAACGTGAAGACGCAAAGAACCACGACCACCAGTTCGATGAATTAATTTCAAATTTCTATAGCAAAAGAAGAAAGAAGTCAGCAAATAAGATTGAAGAGAATTTTACAAAAGCTTCTAAAGTCTCCAGATCGACAGCAATTTAAAATCAGTTTTAACTTCTGTGGCCTCTGCACAAAAAGCTACAGTGAAGAGGAAAACATCACAACCATAAAATTTATATAAATTCCGTAAATTAGTTTAGTGCACGCCATATTCATTGGCAGTCTTGTAAATATTGTCAATAAGTTAGATACGAGACGAAATGAGACTACCTGCAATTGGAAGTCCTTGGAAGCAACACAAAGTGATCTAAATGTGCCTTTTCATTTGAAAAACATTCGCTAATGAGGATCGATGTGAATCTCTGAAAGCCCATCCCTCACCAGGTAATCATCACAGCATTCTCCTTGAGAGATTTTAGAATCAATTCTGTATGCTTGGACACCGAATACAAAATCATTATAGTTGAAACGCAGGCCAATGACATGCAGTCATATGCACTTATTCTACATCTGCGTGAAAACTATAGCTGGCTGTGCTACACTGCTGGACTTCTTCGTGTGCCTTTACCTGCGAAAAAATGAGTATCTCAACAAGGGTCTCAGGCTCCGCAGGTGCCACTAGGTAGAAGTGTTACTGCATAAAAGGGTTCTGACGACAGCTAAAATCTGTTGTTGTTGTGGTCTTCAGTCTGAAGACTGGTTTGCTGCAGTTCTCCATGCTACTCTATACTGTGGAACCTCCTTCACCTCCGAATAGCTCCTGCAATCTACGTCTTTCTGAATCTGCTTACTGTATTCATCACTTGGTCTCCCAATACCATTTTCATTCCCCACACTTCGCTCCAATACTACATTGGTGATTCTTGATGTTTCAGAGTGTGTCCTATCAACCGACACCTTCTTTAGACCAAATTGTGCCACAATTTTCTTGTGTCCCCACTTCTGTTGAGTACCTCGTCGTTACCTATGTGATCTACCTATCTAACCTTCAACATTCATCTGTAGGATTTACCCATCTAATCTTAAAAATTCTTCTGTAGGATCTACCCGTCTAATCCTTAACATTGTTCTGTAGCATCTATCCATCTACAACATTCTTATGTAGCACGACATTTCAAAAGTTTCGCCAGTATTTTATCTTGCTAGAAGCTCGCCTTGATGCAGCTTGATACACGCGACATAGCGTATGGTACAAAAGTGGAGTGAGGTACAAGCAGCAGGTGGTACAATATGTATTATTCCCGCAGGAGAGTCTGCCAATTGTACTGAACTTGCTTCTGATTGGTCGGAACTTTCGGGTGTTAGGCGCCAAAACGCCTAACTTCTCTTGTTAATTATTTATATACTTTTCATTGTATTTAAACCAGTTTTCAGTATGACAATCTCTCTTGGTTGTGCTACGAGACCACCGTTTTTGTTTACTAAATTTCACTATGTAGGAGAAACGTAAGAGTAATGATATTACAACCGAAGTGCTTTGGACACCTTCGGGTCGCCTTAGCGCGCATGGGAGATAAATTACTTTGGCTGCGCTAGTCACTGTGTTTCGGGTGTTCTTCAGAGACGGACGTGTATCTTTGTTTTGAACGGACATGTCGTACTCTTAAGTCGGAAGTTGTCAGAAAAGTTATCGTACTATTAAGAAAGCTATGTCGGGTGATGTAGAAGACAGTGGAAAATGTGATATTTTAAAATACGAGTATAAACTAACAGGATACATTAATGAGAGGTGCCGCCTACCATCATTGTGAGTACTACAGATCCTGCCCTCTGTAGATACAGAGACTCACCTGGGCAATTGGCATCCCCCCCCCCCCCCCCCCCACCACCCAAAAAAAAGAAAAAGCACAAACAGATTCAAGTTCGGGATGACAGCACAGCAGCCTCCGCCGAAGAAGATCCCACGACCGACGAGCTGTCTTCTGTGCTGGGGACATAACTTTAGAATACGACAGGTTGGTGGAAAGAACGCTTAGGGACACAGTCAATCTCTATAGATCTCTCCAGTTTCCAGATGTGACTTCCAACACGAGAACGTATAATTTTACTCATGGCATCCCTTGTGGAGAACGTGTATTTAAAGAAGAGGCTACTGTCCTTTAACGAGAATTGTCAACCGAGTGAGATGTGAAAATCGTAGTGAGAACAGTGAACATTAATGACTATCATAAAACTTCCAAATCAATAGTTGGATGAACAGTGAAAAAGATTAGAAGCGACATTGTGCGAACTGTGACATTATATTGTGTTTGAACTTTAGTAAGTTTTTTGGAACTGTTAGGCAGCAAAATTGATAAATGCCGCCAATTAATCCGCGTCACGTAGTTGAAAGTGAACATCCGAAAACTCAAAGCGAAGTGTAAATTTATTAGTATGTGCGCGGTTTTATTTCACCGCGACGATAAACAACGCTTCAGGGAGCAGTTAGCATAGCAGCGTACAGCAGGCGAGGCGAATAACTTGGAAGCAACATCTGTCGCCTGCACCAGCCGCAGTCCAACATCAGAGAGTGGCGAACGGTTGGGATAGGCGTCTGTGGTGGACTATGGCAGCCTTTTTAATACACCCAAAACGACAAAGACAATGAGGGGAGCAGCAGCAGGAGCCCCAGAAGAAGGTAGCGTGTACGCTAATCACTTGACAGCTAACGAGAGGACGCTGCTATTAACCACCACAGGGATTTTTAAGAATATTGTTAAATTGTTTTGTAATAATTTTCTTAAAAACAAAATGTTTGGGAAAAGTGAAACGCAGTACAATGTAAGAATAAAGAGGCAGTGCAGCCTCAGGGTAATGAAATGGAAGAGGGAAGCCAATTACAGGGCAAGCCAGATTAAATTAATAACACAAATAAAACAGCATCAGCTGATACATTGCCTACACAAGATAATAATAAAACGATGTTTGAATTATTAATGGAGTTAGTATCTCGGCAAAACGAAATAAAAAAAGCATTCAAATGAATTAATGAAAGGTCAAAAATTACTTGCTGATGAAATAGAAGAAACAAACGAGGAGTTAGCAAAAATTAATCGTGAGTTTAAACATTTAGAAAACAGAGTTAATTGTCATGAAACTAGAATAGGGGCTTGTGAGAAAAAAAAAAAAAAACTGAACATGAGAGTGAAGAATGTGGCCAAAAGTTAAATAAGTGTAAGCAAGAGGTCATCATAAGATTGATGATGAAGTAGCGAAAATAAATGATCTCATGCAAGCTCAAGATATTACAAAAGTATTTTGAGCTTAGGGATGAAGTCATTTAATTAAGTAATGATCAGAGTAAAATAAACAAAACTTGCAAAGCTATTCATGAAAGGCAAAACAAACAGGTCGTAGACTTAAAGGACGAAAATGCACTCCTTAGCCATAAAGTATCACCAATAGAATCTGTTTGTAATGTTAATACAAATACAATTTAGAGTCATTTGAGAGAAATAGAACAGATGGTAGAAAACATACCTCAACTAAGTAAGGTGAGTAAGAATATAGATCACATGGAAGTGGTGTTAAAACAGAAACTCTAAATGTGGGTTGAACAGTGCGTTGTTCATATTAATGACGTAGTCAGTAATGCCAATGCTTACAAATTTCATGATTTTTCTAGCAAAGGTAGTATACATCCTGTTGCTTTCATTCGTCAGTTTGAGGGCATCATACCTGACAACATGACAGAGCAGCATAAAATCAAATTTGTAGCCAATCGTTTTGAAGGGAATATCATGGAGAACAAGAGCCAGTAACGCAAGTAAAACATACCAAGAATTTGTCAGAGTTTCCTAAACCAGTACTTGTCCACAAGTACACAAAACAGTATAAGAGCAGAAATATTTGAAGCTAGGGGCTTTTAAAACTGTGACTGTGATGGTTATAAGGAGCACTTTTAGCACCACTGGGAACAGGACCAGTATTTAACTGATCCTTTACGTGAATTTGACTTAGTAGAAATGATAATGTGTCTGTACAGGAGAAACTAATTCATTTTAGCAAGAGTGAGCTTAAAAGTCTCCTGTGTATATTAGAACAGCTGGACGCCCTTTCAGGCAACATACAAGTGCCGGAAGGCTGGCATAAAAACAGGTGGTGTGCAGCAAGCAGCACCCACCGTGACTCATACAGGAATAGCACGTAGAGAAATCTCAGGGGGAAATAGCACTCTTTGCAATGCTAGGTAGCTGACGCCTACCAGGCACCCGAGTTAACTAACAGTTTACTTCCTTTCTTTTCGTGCTGTAAGTTCTTCCCTCTTCGTCGTTCTGAACTAAAATCTGTGATCCATCCTTTCTCTATTCAAGATAAAAGGAAAGAGAGACCAAAAGGGATCAATTGAAACAAAAGACATACTAATTGAATAGTTAAGCAACCGATCATAGACTATACTTACGTATCACAAAAGATAACATACATCATAAAGTTTGCAGGACAAGTACAAAACCTAGGCCATAAGACCTAAAATCATCATCCATACAGGCAGCAGAACAACCTATACTCTACATACAGAAACTTTTTATACATCTTATGCAACACGAAGAAACTACATATCCATGTATACAGTGAAAACAACCTTCTATATTTCTTTATTTAGCTAGCTTGCAGCTGACACAGAGGAAAAGGACGGCGCCAAACCAAGTAAGTGGACACAATTAGAACAAACAGTATGCAATGATGCTGAGACGGTTAGATTAAACTTCAATAGCAACAGTTGGTAGATGGTCTGCGGGTGATTACAAGCGGTGATAAGGTTTCTGCTGCAATACATATATATTTAGATTAGGGTGAGTCCATCCACACTTAAAATGATGATGAAAGAGTTTTGTATCGACCACAGAAGTCAACCACTCGTATATGATATTAGGGAATAGGAAGGTAATAGGCAACATGAGAGTCGGCCACACATTCAGGGATTAGTAGGCGAGGTATTTCCACAGAAGCATTACTGTTAATTTTATCACGATACAGAAATGTTACCCACACAGTTAATGAACACAAAACATGAATCTCACATAGGACGCCGACAATAATAAGTGCTGCGATACAAATGCATAAAGCACATGAGAAATTTTTGTTATATTCATAGTGTTTACATGTTTGAGCAGCAAAGTCCATAATATGCTACAAGTGAATTAAAGCAACAGGATCTGTTTCGCTATTTCTGTCTGTTATCACAACCTAGGGCATCTTCAGTTCTCTCGAAAGACCTGTGAATCCTGTTTGAATGCGTAGTTAAGTTACCGAATGAAATGAAAATAAAACCTGAAGTATAGAATGAGAGCTATTCTCATAACAGTTCCATTTTCAATGCATAGACATAAGATAGCGGTGCGTCGAGCGCCATCATTAACTCGAATGAAATGAAGCTCTAACTGGGATGAGTCACGAATGCTGCCTAACGGCAAAACATTAACAGGTAGTACTAGAGTGAACCGATCGATGACTCAAGGATAAGATTACGAGCCGTGCGAGGAGACAATTCAAATGAAAGCCCTGTAGTCACTATAGCACTAACAAGGAATTTGTAAATATTATTGGATTATGTTCAATGCAACATTGTGTATATTGTAAAACTATGTAACATCTATGTATGAATTTTATGTAAGTACACCTATGTGCAGATACGATTTAGAATATTGAATTATGTGATAGTAAACAACGTTTATGGACGGCCTAGTCCTAGCATAAGTAAAATATGTGAGTGCCATTAGGTAAAAGTGGACGGCACTGCACCGATATTAAATAAAAAGATGTGAGTGTTATTAGGTAAAAATGAACACCACTGTGCTGATGTTAGATGAAAAAGTGTGTTGTGTAAAGACCGACAGCATTGCGCCGACAACATATATTGTTTAGTTCCTGTCATATATAAACATCAATAAGCGTAGTGAGTGTTTATGAGGAGATTTACTGGCACAGGTGTCAATATTTACTGTTGAATAACTAGACTACAGAAAATTTTAAGGACAGCTGTGTGCTGAAAATAATAAATGATATTTTATAAGCAGAAGAACTTCATGATGTAATGTGTGTTTAGTTAAGGTTTTTTGATAGAATTGAGATTAGAAAGTATATGTTTAGCATTGGTAAGTCAATGGTTTTGGTTAATTGGGATGATATTTTAGGAACAACAATTTCCTACTTTTGTTAAGGAATTTCCATGAATGGGAGAGTACGGGAGCTACTGAGAGATTGGAAACTTCATGTTTTTAAATATGTGGCATAATTTTCTGATTTCCAAATTTGTTAGTAGTCTTCGAGAGCAGGAAACTTTTGGAAATCAAAGAAGGAAAGAGATGTGTGATATTCCTGGGTGTGGCCGCCAGTATTTTATCTTGCTAGAAGCTCGCCTTGTGATATAGGTGACGTAGCATATGGTACAAAAGTGGAGCGAGGTACAAGCAGCAGATGGTACAGTTTGTACTATTCCCGTGGGAGAGTCAGCCAAATGTACTGAACTTGCTCCTGATTGATCGGCACAAACACTGGTTCGAATTCGAGATGTCAGCATATCAGCCTCCGAAGAATATCGCACGACCGGCGAGCTGTCTTCTGCGCTTGGGACACAACTGTAGAAGACGACAGGTTGACGGAAAGAACGGTTAGGAACACTTATTCAATCTCTACAGTTCTCTCCAGCTTCCAGATCTGACATAACAACCTTAGAAAACGACAGGTTGATGTAAAGAACGGTTAGGAACCCTTATTCAATCTCTACAGTTCTCTCCAGTTTCCAGATCTGACTTCCAACACGACAACGTATAAGTTATACACATAAATCTTGCATGGGGGCTTAATTAAATATAATGCAAATAATTTTAATTTTAGTCGCTGTTTGTCCGATTACGAAGTCTCGTAACTGATTGGCACTGACAAGTATTTGTACGCAATCTGACTGCATAGAATAATAACAAAAATGAAAGGAAATTTCCGTTAACACAATTAATTAATTAAGTCCCCAGCAACTATAAAAGCTACGAAACAACAAAGCACAAGTGTAACTGTTCTGTGTGTGAAAGTGTGATTCAACGTACACATCTGGCACGGTTCTTCCTCAATACGACAAGATGCTTTAAACGCCATTTACAATGAAGTAATTAACCAGTAAAAAACCAGAAACACTATGATTGCACAAAGAAATCAGAATTACATTCTAATACACGAACATAAGCCAGATGTTTTGTTGACTGAACCTGTGACCAAGAAGCATTGTTATTTAGGCAATTTGAAATACAAAAATTTTTTTTTATCTTCATATATATTGACGAAAAATACACTCTGATCATTACAACGTCCCCATTCGAACAACATCTGCTGTCTAGCCCATCAAAACAACTGCACGCGACATGGCCTCAACTAGTACAGCTATCGACATCCTCTGCAAGCACTGCCCACGGCAACTGCTGAACCACCACTGCGCTCGACATTCTCTGAACAACTACTGCGCCAGTGGAGGCGGCGGAATAATACTCTTTGGCGCAATCTCTGGCGCTGTGACTCAGTGTAGCCACCTTTCAATCTATATTTGATGTTAAGAAATTTCGCTGCTTCAGAAATGTTTTTTTGCCATTGCTAGCTCCATTTTATTTCTGTTTCGTCCATCGTCAGTTACTTTGCTGCCCAAGTAGCAAAACTCATCCACTACTTTAAGTGTGATATTTTCCTAAACTAATTCCCTTAGCATCACCTGATTTAGTTCGACTACATTCCATTATCGTTGTTTTGGCTTTGTTGGTGCTCATCTTATGTCTCGATCAAGACAATGTCCATTCCGTTCAACTGCTTTTCCAAGTCCTTTGTTGTCTCTGACTGAATTACAATGCCTCCAGCAAACCTCAAAGTCTTTATTTTCTTCCGTAAACTTTAATCCCTGCTCCTAATTTTTCTTAGGTTTGCTTTACTGCTTGTTCACGTACAGATTGTATAACATCGGGGATGGGCTGCAACCCTGTCTCGCCCACTTCTCAACCACTGGTTCCCTTCCATGCTCCTCGACTATTATAACTGCCATCTGGTTCCTATACAAATAGTAACTAGCTTTCCACTCCCTATATTTTATCCCTGGTACCCTCACAATTTTAAAGAGCGTATTCCAGTCAGCATTCTCAAATTCTGTCTCAAAGCCTGCTGAGGCTATAAACGTAGGTCTAGATCTCCTTAACCAATTTCCTATGTCGTAGGGTCAGCAATTGCCTCTCTTGTTGCTACATTTACGGCTGCTACAAGTTTTACCATTCTTCTGAATAGAATACGTGTTAGTATTTTGCAAGCATGGCATGTTAAACTGATAGTTAGCAAATTTTCACATCCGTCAGCAGTTGCTTTCTTTGGAATTGGAATTATTAGTTTTTTCTTACGGTATTGAGAGTATGTCGCCCGACGTTTGCACACCAGATGGAAGAGTTTTGTCATGACTGGCTCTCCCAGGGCAATCAGTAGTTCTAACGGAATATCGTCTACTCCCCCCAGGGTCTTTGTTCCGACTTTCAGAGCTCTGTCAAATTCTTCTCGAAGTATCATATTTCCCATCTCGTCATCTACGCCCGTTTCCCTTTCTACAATATTGTCTTCAAGTTTATCTCCCTTGTGTGTCTTAACGTAATTCCTATTAACTTACCCCATCTTAAAGTTTTTCACACATTTCTTTCCTTTGAGACTTTGCGAAGAATCTCCTCATTTCTTGTAATTCCACTTAACTTCACTAGCCATCTGTAAAATTACGTCTCAACCGCTTTGTGTGACTTCTTTCCCCGTTTTTCCGCAGTCCCTGATTCACTTCGTGTACCAGAGATAATAGCTACAGAGAAGCGTAGGAGTCTCTGGCGAATGACATGACGCGAGTTTCAGTGCGTGTAACCCTCAGTGACAGCCAGTAGCGGGTCGGCCCACCAGACGCTGCGCCCCGACTACAATACGCTAATGGCCTGTCTACGCCTTTGTTGCCGCTGCGCCGGAGCTTCGCAGGGTGCAAATTCCGGGCGGTGCTTTTGTCCGTCCTGTGCGGCGCGAGCTTTTTGTTACAACCCGAATAGTTGCGGCTTCCGCTGCGCCTCATAAACTGCAGTTGTAAACCGTGCACGCGGTGCGTGCCGGCTGGCGCTACCTGCACTGCACTTCCACCTGCCGACGGCGGCCAGTTTGTCGGCAGCGCTGGCCAGGGAGAGCCGTAATTAAAGGCCCGACACCCGAGAGGTTCGCGGCGCGGAACGCCTCTGCGCGCCGAAACACTTGTCCCAGCGCGCATATTCGCGCCGTCCGCCTTCCTGCTGTAAAAAGCTCCAAATTTATACTTTCCTGCTGGAAATTTTTTCCGGCATACTCTCTGACATAAAATAAAAAACTAGCCAGCAAAGTGGAGAATATTTAAATCCACCGGAATATTATACGTATGAACTAGGGATTGGAAAAACCGACAGGTTAAAACCAATACCGGGATTTTAGTTCTGAATAACCTGTATTTGTTTGGGTTCGTGTGTAAGAGGTGTTTCTTATTTTTTACAAATAACCGAGTAAAAAACCGAAACATCATAGCAGTAGTACTAAAATTTGTTGTTTTCAAATGTATCTTTTTTTTTTTTTTAAAAAAAGAAGGTGTAACATTTATTAGTAAAATTAGCATTGGTTTGAAATATTGCGTTGTGATAGAAAATGGGAAAAGCGGTCAATGCTACTTTAGCAGCAATGCCGACAGAAACAAGCTTGAAACACATGGCGTAAGAATTGGTACAGCAGCGCTCAAACAATAATGTCGTCTTTGTTTCTGCGTGTCGTGTCTTATAGTACGCTGGTACGTGCAGAGTGCAAAATTTACCCCCATCTGGTGTACACCTATACGGTAGTTTTTCGCAGTCGTCGCTTGACATCCGTTGTTCAAGTGGCTCTAAGATTATGGGACTTACATCTGAGGTCATCAGTCCCCTAAACTTAGAGCTACTGAAACCTAACTAACCTACGGACATCACACACATCCATGCCCGAGGCAGGATTCGAACCTGCGACCGCAGCAGCCGCGCGGTTCCGGACTGAAGCGCCTAGAGCCGCTCGGCCACCGCGGCCGGCTCTTCCGTTGTACTGAACACTAGCACCACCCCTATTCCGGAAATATTTTACGAAGTGACGTAAAGCTGAAGTAAAGTGCTGTCATCGGTCCCTAGGCTCACACACTACCTTATCTAACTGAAACTAACTTACGCTACGAACAACACACACACCCATGCCCGAGGGAGGACTCGAATCTCCGACGGTGTAAGCCGCGCGAACCGTGCCATAAAAATGAGGAAGGAAATTGTGGATAGAGTAATGAAGTCTTAACTACATTCATACTATACAATGAATATAATAAATAGAAAAAATAGCCGGTCTCCTTGCTGTGTGTACGTAATATGCCTTTATCTGCTTGTAGCCCTTGAAAACCGGCAAATCGACACGAAATCAGTTTTCATCCTTTAGCGCCGCCTATTCGTAATGTCAAAAGTGAGGTACGATCCCTGATTGCAACATGATTTTTGAGCGGAGCTTCGACAAATTAGAATCAATAGGTGTATACTGGTGATTTTTTTGTAGTATCCAACTACTTATCATTTTCGAGAAAAGTAGCGAACGGTGGGTGGACTGTTTTCTTTTATTTGAGTATTTAACTTAATATTTTGATTCTGCGTATAATGGTACTGAGAGAGTCAAAATTTTTTATCTTTTTTCCGTTTCTACGTTTATTTCACGAAATAATACGAACAAAAAATCGAAACTTCGTTATTTCACAAACCGATTATTTCGAGTGGTTATAACACTGACGTTAAAATGGCACAGAAAAAAACGATATAACCGACAATCAGTTGTTTCAACGACAACCGCCATCCTTAGTCCGAGATGGTACTGTACGTGTAGCACGCTACACTCTGTTCTGAGCGACAGCTGAACAAGTACACCACCAGCTTCAATCATCCCTTTGCTTTCATTCTACGCTTATTACAGTGATCGGAAACCTTTGTGTAACTGTGGGCATTGATGATGTTAGGTTGCAGCCTGACAGCTCGACTGATTCAAGTGAGAATGATTGCCTCGGAAAGGGACTGCGACCCTGAAACTCGAAGCGGAGAAATAAATTAAAAACGTATAAATTCCCATGTCCGAAAACGTACCTTGCTGTTCTACAACGGTTTCAGTTCTGATGTGTGACGCGTCACGTCTGCAGAGGAAATAAGAAAAGTCTCAGACTTGTGTAACGTGGACAATAAATAGTTTAGACAAGAAGAGAATAGAAGCTTTCGAAATGTGGTGCTACAGAAGAATGCTGAAGATTAGATGGGTAGATCACATAACTAATGAGGAGGTATTGAATAGAATTGGGGAGAAGAGGAGCTTGTGGCACAACTTGACTAGATGAAGGGATCGGTTGGTAGGACATGTTCTGAGACATCGGGGGATCACCAATTTAGTATTGGAGGGCAGCGTGGAGGGTAAAAATCGTAGAGGGAGACCAAGAGATGAATATACTAAGCAGATTCAGAAGGATGTAGGCTGCAGTAGGTACTGGGAGATGAAGAAGCTTGCACAAGATAGAGTAGCATGGAGAGCTGCATCAAACCAGTCTCAGGACTGAAGACCACAACAACAGCAACATTTCAATAGTGGTACAAATCCATTACCTTCACTTTTCTGTCTATAACGCATCTGAAATTAACTACCCAAACAAACACAAAGAGAGCTCCACCTCTAGCAAGAAGCCATATGGTTGAATATTTCTGGTATCTCAACTGCAGATTTTTCAGCGCTCATTTAACTGTAGGACTCTGCAACTCAATATGAACGAAAATGGACTTGTACCACTATTGCAATAAGCCCTTCATTTAACCTCTGCTTTGCTGCGAGACCTGTTCAATGCCTGCGGATCTCCGATACAGCAAAAATGATTAGGTACACGTTTTCGGAATATGCAGACATGCTCCTTGTGTATGGCGAAGTAACGGAAGAACTGCTAGTCGGCTGTATTACGAATGTTTTCTGCAACGTGGCACGCCAGCAGGCAGAGTTTTTGCCCAAGTTACGCAGCGGCTCCGAGAAACAGGTACCTTCACTGTGAGGAGGTAGGACTGCGGTGCTCCACAGCAAAGCCGCACGCCCAGATTTGAAGAAGGTGTACTGCACTGCGTTGAAGAGCACCTTTCAATGAGTACTAGAACAACTGCGGGTGCAATGGCTGTTAGTCACAGTATCGTCTGGGACGCTCTGCGTGAAGAACAATTACATCTGTACCACCTACAAAGGGTACACGCTGTGGGCCCAGCCGATTTTCCACAACGCATTCGCTACTACACGTGGTTCCTGCGCTGCTGCGTAGACATTTCCCTGTTTCCAGTGTAGAGTTCTCTTCACAGATGAATGTAAGTTCACTAGAGAGTGTTCGGAATTCGCAAAACAACCATGTCTGGGCAGACGAAAACCCTCGTGCCATGTTCAGGGATGTCAGCACTGGTTCGACATTAACGCGAGGGCAGATATTCTGGACGGTCATGTGATTGGGCCATACCTTCTTCCACTCGAGCTAACTGGTCCTGCATATCTGATTTCACTACGAAACGTACTGGACCCGTTCTTGGAAGCTGTGTCACTGAATCTCCGTCAGGAAACGTGGTTTCAGCATTACGGTGCACGACCTCACTTCCCACATCCGGTTCAAAGATACTTCAACAGACGGTACGGTGGTAGATGGATAGGCCGAGGTAGTCCAACCGCGTGGCCGCCGTGATCGCCCGATTTGACCCCAGTCTGCTACTTGTCGGCTCGTATGCAAAGTTTAATTTGCGAGACTCCTGTAGAGACAGAGGAATATCTGCTGGCACGACTTCTGGCCGCTGCGCTATAATTTGAAGGACACTATGTGGGACTGAGAGTGTGTACCAGAACATGCTACGTAGGTACAAAGTCTGTAACAGTGCTAGTGGTCTCCATATCGAGCCACTCTTTTAATGCAACAGTACTGTTCTGTACGTACAGTATGCTGGGTTGCTTTTTGTTTTGAAATGATATAAACCACCGAAGTTGTGCTTAAGTGATAAATGGATGATTTGTTGTGTTTCCTTTCCAGATGTTACCTGATAGTTGCACTGCGTCACGCCTAATTCAGTTCCTCAAGTGGAAGTGACTGAGTTAAATAAACTGAAACCGCCGTGGAACGGAAACGGTACGCTTCCGGACATGGATTCCTATTCAAAATGTTATTTACTCACTCCCATCTGCAAATGCTAGGAGGTTACAATGGAACTTTCCAGACACCCTGCACAAAATTCACCTTATGAAAAGATCATCACCTTCCCATCAGGTGGGTTTTGGCTGGCGAGTTCTGAGCAGAGATACTTGAGACTGCTAGCTGACAAGCGTCTTGAAGTAATGCCCATTTTCCAAAGACAAAGACAAGCCAGTTTAGGACTGCGGACATATGCCAAATTCGTGTCATCACCACCATCACCATCGTCACTTCGGTAACGATTTCTATCATTAAGTGATGTGGTCTCTCCAATCTTGTCCAATCATTCTGGTAGTCTTCCTCGTGGTCTGTCTCTGCCACTTCATTCCAACACCGTCTTCGTCCGTCGGTCGTCATTTATTCTGGCAACATGGTTTGCCCATTGCCATTTCGTAATGGCTGTTCTCTCTAGGATGTACTTGACATCGGTGACTGATCTTATGTCTTCTGCCTTTCTTTTGCGGTTCCTTGTAAATACCATCGTAGACCTATGCATGACTCGCTGTGCTGTTCTAAGTTCCCGCTTTGTATTTTCATGAAGTATTCAGGTCTCACAGAGGTAGGTCAAAACTGTGAGAACACACTGATCAAAAACTATTTTTTCCAGGTTTACTGCCCTGTTTGACCTGAAGACAGTCAAATGTTTTGCAAATACTTGACAGCCCAGCCCAATGCGTCGAAAGATTTCCGATCTTACGTGTCCTGCCAAATGTATAATATGAATAGCATAGACGTATTCTCGAATAGTCTGTTAGTGTGTTTCTGAGATGTACGTTTCCTACCGTGGTCCATTTATTAGATATTAGCTGAGAAACCAGATGTTGCCTGGGTAGTGATTTGTTGCCGAATCCGGGACGTCGTACGTGTAGGATTTAAAAGCGTCTTCGAATACGACGGAAGTAACGTGATTGGGGATATGAACGAAGAACTTGTTTGCTTTACTAATACGGGAAAGACCCACACAGAGCTGACCGTGCGAAAAGCAACCGACACTAATGTCGACGCCCGCACCACGCAGCATCTAGGCTTGTGCTTTGTTCACGGTCACGACTTAACAGAAGTTATTCGGGAATTTTACACGTTTAAAACGAAATGGTTACGTGCTCATTTCAATTTAGATTTTGATCTACGAGGGTTGTTTTTTAAGTAAGGGCCGTTTGTATTTTTAAAAAAAGATACAAATACTTTTATAAAAAAACTTTCATTTTCTGATTCTACACACTTTTACCTATTTTTCTACATAGTTGCCTTGTTTATTTAAGCACTTGTCATACTGTACACGAAGTTTTTAATTCTCGCTTCAAAGAATTCGGCCGCCTGCTCCGACAGCCAAGAGTTCACGGCCGCTTTCGCTTCATCGTCGTCACTGAAGCGCTGCCTGCCAAGATGGTGTTTCACGTACGGGAAAAGGTGAAAATCGCTAGGAGCAAGGTCGGGGCTGTATGGTGCATGGTCCAAAACTTCCCAGCCAAAAGAATCAATCAAATCCCGAGTCTTTTGAGAGGTGTGAGGCCTAGCGTTTTCGTGCCGGAGCAAAACTCCTTTTGTCAGCATGCCGCACCTTTTGTTTTGAATTGCTCTGCGGAGCTTCTTTAGAGTTGCACAGTTGGCATCTGATTTGATTGTCGTTCCTCGTGGCATAAAGTCCACCAGCAAAACACCGCGCCGGTCCCAGAACACAGTTGCCATAATCTTGCGCTTTGACAGCGTCTGTTTGGCTTTGACTTTGACGGGTGAGGTTGTGTGTCGCCATTCCATCGATTGTCGCTTGCTTTCGGGAGTGAAATGGGATACCCATGTTTCATCTCCAGTGACAATTTGACTCAACATGTCATCCCCTTCTTCCTCGTAACGAATCAAAAAGTCCAATGAAGTGGCAAATCTCTTCCCTTTGTGGTCCTCTGTGAGGACACAGTTTCTTTAAGTTTAGGTTTTCAGACACAATTTTGTACAAAACCGATCTTGAAACTTGTGGAAATTCCAAAGAAAGAGTGGAAATTGTGAATCTTTTGTCCTCACGAATCTTTGTTTCGACTGCAGCCACCAAATCACCAGTGATCACAGAGGGCCGGCCTGAGCGTTCTTCGTCATGGACGTTTTGACGGCCATTTTTAAACTCTCAAACCCATTGACGCACTTTACCTTCACTTATTGCATTCGAGCCATAAACTTCTGTTAACTGACGATGAATTTCTGCAGCTGATAGGCTTCTCGCGGCCAAAAAACGTATCACTGAACGTATTTCACACGCGGCGTGCGATTCAATAATCGTAAACATTATAAAGTAGCACAGCGATGCGTAGACGTCAGCTACAGAGCTGCCACCTGCATCTGCGTGAACGGGAAGGATACCGGCAAGTGGCTCGGTGGCTTGTTGCGGCGTCCGCGCGAACTACGGGACTATACGCGCGAACGGCCCTTATTTAAAATACAACCCTCGTATATTATTCCCGGACGCTTTGCTGAAGAAGAGAAGTTGATATTTTTCTCATTCAAGGATAGAGATTCCCGATAATTCGTGTTATATAACCTAGAATAATCTTCCGCTTGGGTTTTGGATAGGTTCTGGTATATCCCTATATACTACGCCCATTTGGGTAGTGCACACGGGTCGGTGTTGGTGTTCTCGATAGCTGTCTTCCAGTTCATTGTTCTTCCACTTCGATATAAGTGGACGTCATCAGCGTACATGTGGTATTAGCAATAGGACAAAACTGATGATACGTCATTCACATACAATGCAAAGAGTGTAGGATACAATAAGGAATGCTGGGTGTACCTGGTACTACCTGCCTCCATTGTGACTTGATGGCGACGGACATGACGCATTGCTGACGAGACGTCAAGTATGAGCAAAGCCATCGCATCGCACTGCACTTCGCGAGAAATTTAGACTGCTAAGTTAGGAAAGTAAAATGTTGAAGTCGACGGGTCAGAGGCTTTTCTGAAATCTAAGGAGCACATGATAGTTGCCTCTAGTGCATCCACGGCAAGCTTCAGGTCATTTATCTTCATTAAGGTAGATGATGTGCTGTAATGATTACTGAGAATAACCGCTTTTCGTCTAGAGGACTGGTTTTAGTTAGGTAGTTCGTTAGCTAGTCATGGACTATGTATTCTAACACCTCGGACAGTGCAGGAAGAAAAATAGATCGGTAAGTAGAGGGTGCTGTAGCAACGTCCTTCTTTCGTAATGGCTTGTCACTGCTTCCAGGCCTCATGGAAAACAGTGGTGTTTAAGGGGCAGCTAAAGATAACTGTTATAGAGGATAGCATTGGGTTAATAACTGTGGACTGTGATGCCATCGTGTCTAGCAGATGCCGATCTGATAAACATGATGGCTTTTCTGATGGTAACATGCTTTAGATAGAATTTATCGTGGCTGCGCTCGTTTACCCCCATGAAGTAATCAATGAGACTCTGTTGCGTCAACTGCTCAATTGTGGTGTATCTATCGTTATAGTCAAATGGGCCGTTTCTAACATTGTTTTCTGCTGTAGGACATCAGCAGCCCAAAGAACTTTCATCACAAGGGCAATAAATAGCCGAAAAATAATGTAAACATCAACAAATGTGCATCCAAAAATGAAGAGGCGGTAACGAAGCTATCTGTGTGAATATATAGCATTAAGAACAGTCGCTGGTTGTTGTTTCCTTTGCAAGAACCAATCTATATTTCCTACACAACTATGACCTAAAAATGTCAGTTTTCAATAAATTAGGGATAAAAATCACAACTTCTTCCTGAAGACGGTTTCAGCTTCATTTTATGAAAGTAATACAGTAGCTTAAGCAACACAGACAGCAATGGAAAAAAAAATGAATTTGTCAAAATAAGACAACACTGGCCGTCAAACTATGGGTAAAGACCGGGAAAGGGACGAAGAATAACGGTCCGTGAATTGATCCTTGGGGTACACCAGACTTTAGACCGCTGAGTGACAGACTACTTGCGTTGAATCTGTGCCTTTGTATTGAGGTAGACGACTTGATAGAAGGCCACACTGATGACGTTACAGCTTTTGAATGTGGGCACCCGCCTCAATAGGCCGCCGTGAAGCCTGCGGGGCTGCCCGGCCGGCGCTGCGACTGGGCCGCGTCGTGCCTAAGCCCTGCGGGCCTCCGCCGGCATTCACAGCACGTCCAGCAGACGTCCCCGCCGGCGTCAACAGGTAGAGCGGCGCTGACAACTTGCCGAAAGCAATTACGGCGTCGCGAGATATCTCGCTCTGACAGCCGCGCGCCGTGCCGCCGGAATCCCGCCGCCTTACGTCCGGACCCGCCAAAGCCCGCTACGTGAAATGCGAGCCCCGGCGATTCCCTGCGTTGTGTCTGCCCAGGATGAAGTTAACGCAGCAGCACAGACGAGCAGTCGCTATCAGCTTCTTTTCGGCTGATGCAAAGTTGTTACTGCGCTTTTTGCATCTGTATTTACTAATACACCCAGCCGGCCGGAGTGGCCGAGAGGTTCTAGGCGCTACGGTCTGGAACCGCGCGACCGCTACGGTCGCAGGTTCGAATCCTGCCTCGGGCATGGATATGTGTGCTATCCTTAGGTTAGTTAGGTTTAAGTAGTTCTAAGTTCTAGGGGACTGATGACCTCAGAAGATAAGTCCCATATTGCGCAGAGCCATTTGAACCATTTTTTTAATACACCCAGCAACTCGCTGGACGGCATATGGTGGAATGTGTTCCGTACCAATATTAGTAACTTTCCATTCTTTTCCATTTGCGTAGCCGGCCGAAGTGGCCGTGCGGTTAAAGGCGCTGCAGTCTGGAACCGCAAGACCGCTACGGTCGCAGGTTCGAATCCTGCCTCGGGCATGGATGTTTGTGATGTCATTTAGGTTAGTTAGGTTTAACTAGTTCTAAGTTCTAGGGGACTAATGACCTCAGCAGTTGAGTCCCATAGTGCTCAGAGCCATTTGAACCATTTGCATACTGAACGAGAAGAAAATTACTCCTTACATATTCTGTGCAGGTCACAATCTCTCTTATCTTAATCTCAAGATCCCTAGGTTCTGGAAACGACGTTTCTTTCATATCTAAATTTCTGAACTTACTAAAAACGGTTTCACGTGAACAAAATTGCCTTTCTTATAGATTTTATTTTACCCAAGCACCTGGTAGATTTTGGGTATGCTACACTTGTGAAAATTCTAACAGCGCATTTCTGAATTCATTCGATGCTGCTCCTGCTTGATAATACT